>NC_092164.1:71494553-71555183 GCF_045791955.1 Oncorhynchus clarkii lewisi | reverse complement strand
ATTATGTGGTCTGTTAACTAGGCAGTGTAACAGACATCCTAGACCCCAGACCCCATTATGTGGTCTGTTAACTAGGCAGTGTAACAGACATCCTAGACCCCAGACCCCATTATGTGGTCTGTTGACTAGGCAGTGTAACAGACATCCTAGACCCCAGACCCCATTATGTGGTCTGTTAACTAGGCAGTGTAACAGACATCCTAGACCCCAGACCCCATTATGTGGTCTGTTGACTAGGCAGTGTAACAGACATCCTAGACCCCAGACCTCAGTATGTATCCTGGACCCTACCATTATAGTACATTATCGTACCTCAAACCTGGGGTAACACATTATTCTACCATTATAGTACATTATCGTACCTCAAACCTGGGTTAACACATTATTCTACCATTATAGTACATTATCGTACCTCAAACCTGGGGTAACACATTATTCTACCATTATAGTACATTATCGTACCTCAAACCTGGGGTAACACATTATTCTACCATTATAGTACATTATCGTACCTCAAACCTGGGGTAACACATTATTCTACCATTATAGTACATTATCGTACCTCAAACCTGGGGTAACACATTATTCTACCATTATAGTACATTACAGTACCTCAAACCTGGGTTAACACATTATTCTACCATTATAGTACATTATCGTACCTCAAACCTGGGGTAACACATTATTCTACCATTATAGTACATTATCATACCTCAAACCTGGGGTAACACATTATTCTACCATTATAGTACATTATCGTACCTCAAACCTGGGGTAACACATTATTCTACCATTATAGTACATTATCGTACCTCAAACCTGGGGTAACACATTATTCTACCATTATAGTACATTATCATACCTCAAACCTGGGGTAACACATTATTCTACCATTATAGTACATTATCGTACCTCAAACCTGGGGTAACACATTATTCTACCATTATAGTACATTATCGTACCTCAAACCTGGGGTAACACATTATTCTACCATTATAGTACATTATCGTACCTCAAACCTGGGGTAACACATTATTCTACCATTATAGTACATTATCGTACCTCAAACCTGGGGTAACACATTATTCTACCATTATAGTGTCGCTAACCAGAGGGAACACAATAGTCTTCTACCTCAATCAGCCTGACTAACCGGTGTCTGTTTATAGCCTCTCTACTGTATATAGCATCTCTACTGTATATAGCCTCTACTGTATATAGCCTCTACTGTATATAGCCTCTCTACTGTATATAGCCTCTCTACTGTATATAGCCTCGACTGTATATAGCCTCTCTAATGTATATAACCTCTCTACTGTATATAGCCCCTCTTCTGTATATAGCCTCTCTACTGTATAGAGCCTCTCTACTGTATATAGCCTCTACTGTATATAGCCTCTCTACTGTATAAAGCCTCTCTACTGTATATAGCCTCTCTACTGTATATAGCCTCTACTGTATATAGCCTCTCTACTGGATATAGCCTCTACTGTATATAGCCTCTCTACTGTATATAGCCTCTACTGTATATAGCCTCTCTACTGTATATAGCCTATCTACTGTATATAGCCTCTCTACTGTATGTAGCCTCTCTACTGTATATAGCCTCTCTACTGTATGTAGTCTCTCTACTGTATATAACATCTCTACTGTATAAAGCCTCTCTACTGTATATAACCTCTCTACTGTATGTAGTCTCTCTACTGTATATAACATCTCTACTGTATAAAGCCTCTCTACTGTATATAACCTCTCTACTGTATATAGCCTCTCTACTGTATATAGCCTCTCTACTGTATATAGCCTCTCTACTGTATATAGTCTCTACTGTATATAGCCTCTC
Organism: Oncorhynchus clarkii lewisi; assembly: GCF_045791955.1. Taxonomy (NCBI): domain Eukaryota; kingdom Metazoa; phylum Chordata; class Actinopteri; order Salmoniformes; family Salmonidae; genus Oncorhynchus; species Oncorhynchus clarkii. The sequence goes on along the minus strand of NC_092164.1, from coordinate 71,553,340 downwards.
TACTGTATATAGCCTCTACTGTATATAGCCTCTACTGTATATAGCCTCTACTGTATATAGCCTCTACTGTATATAGCCCCTCTACTGTATATAGCCTCTCTATTGTATATAGCCCCTCTACTGTATATAGCCTCTCTATTGTATATAGCCTCTCTACTGTATATAACCTCTCTATTGTATAGAGCCTCTCTACTGTATATATCCTGTCTTTTTACTGTTGTTTTATTTCTTTACTTACCTATTGTTCACCTAACACCTTTTTTGCACTATTGGTTAGAGCCTGTAAGTAAGCATTTCACTGTAAGGTCTACTACACCTGTTGTATTCAGCATTTCACTGTAAGGTCTAATACACCTGTTGTATTCAGCATTTCACTGTGAGGTCCTGTTGTATTCAGCATTTCACTGTAAGGTCTACTACACCTGTTGTATTCAGCATTTCACTGTGACGTCTACTACACCTGTTGTATTCAGCATTTCACTGTAAGGTCTACTACACCTGTTGTATTCAGCATTTCACTGTGAGGTCTACTACACCTGTTGTATTCAGCATTTCACTGTAAGGTCTTCTACACCTGTTGTATTCAGCATTTCAATGTGAGGTCTACTAAACCTGTTGTATTCAGCATTTCACTGTGAGGTCTACTACACCTGTTGTATTCAGAATTTCACTGTAAGGTCTACTACACCTGTTGTATTCAGCATTTCACTGTAAGGTCTACTACACCTGTTGTATTCAGCATTTCACTGTAAGGTCTACTACACCTGTTGTATTCAGCATTTCACTGTAAGGTCTACTACACCTGTTGTATTCAGCATTTCACTGTAAGGTCTACTACACCTGTTGTATTCAGCATTTCACTTTGAGGTCTACTACACCTGTTGTATTCAGCATTTCACTGTAAGGTCGACTACACCTGTTGTATTCAGCATTTCACTGTAAGGTCTACTACACCTGTTGTATTCAGCATTTCACTGTAAGGTCTACTACACCTGTTGTATTCAGCATTTCACTGTAAGGTCTACTACACCTGTTGTATTCAGCATTTCACTGTGAGGTCTACTACACCTGTTGTATTCAGCATTTCACTGTGAGGTCTACTACACCTGTTGTATTCAGCATTTCACTGTAAGGTCTACTACACCTGTTGTATTCAGCATTTCACTGTAAGGTCTACTACACCTGTTGTATTCAGCATTTCACTGTAAGGTCTACTACACCTGTTGTATTCAGCATTTCACTGTAAGGTCTACTACACCTGTAGTATTCAGCATTTCAGGTCTACTACACCTGTTGTATTCAGCATTTCACTGTAAGGTCTACTACACCTGTTGTATTCAGCATTTCACTGTAAGGTCTACTACACCTGTTGTATTCAGCATTTCACTGTAAGGTCTACTACACCTGTTGTATTCAGCATTTCACTGTAAGGTCTACTACACCTGTTGTATTCAGCATTTCACTGTAAGGTCTACTACACCTGTTGTATTCATCATTTCACTGTAAGGTCTACTACACCTGTTGTATTCAGCATTTCACTGTAAGGTCTACTACACCTGTTGTATTCAGCATTTCACTGTAAGGTCTACTACACCTGTTGTATTCAGCATTTCACTGTGAGGTCTACTACACCTGTTGTATTCAGCATTTCACTTTGAGGTCTACTACACTTGTTGTATTCAGCATTTCACTGTAAGGTCTACTACACCTGTTGTATTCAGCATTTCACTTTGAGGTCTACTACACCTGTTGTATTCAGCATTTCACTGTGAGGTCTACTACACCTGTTGTATTCAGCATTTCACTGTAAGGTCTACTACACCTGTTGTATTCAGCATTTCACTGTGAGGTCTACTACACCTGTTGTATTCAGCATTTCACTGTAAGGTCTACTACACCTGTTGTATTCAGCATTTCACTGTAAGGTCTACTACACCTGTTGTATTCAGCATTTCACTGTAAGGTCTACTACACCTGTTGTATTCAGCATTTCACTGTAAGGTCTACTACACCTGTTGTATTCAGCATTTCACTGTAAGGTCTACTACACCTGTTGTATTCATCATTTCACTGTAAGGTCTACTACACCTGTTGTATTCAGCATTTCACTGTAAGGTCTACTACACCTGTTGTATTCAGCATTTCACTGTAAGGTCTACTACACCTGTTGTATTCAGCATTTCACTGTGAGGTCTACTACACCTGTTGTATTCAGCATTTCACTTTGAGGTCTACTACACTTGTTGTATTCAGCATTTCACTGTAAGGTCTACTACACCTGTTGTATTCAGCATTTCACTTTGAGGTCTACTACACCTGTTGTATTCAGCATTTCACTGTGAGGTCTACTACACCTGTTGTATTCAGCATTTCACTGTAAGGTCTACTACACCTGTTGTATTCAGCATTTCACTGTGAGGTCTACTACACCTGTTGTATTCAGCATTTCACTGTAAGGTCTACTACACCTGTTGTATTCAGCATTTCACTGTGAGGTCTACTACACCTGTTGTATTCAGCATTTCACTGTAAGGTCTACTACACCTGTTGTATTCAGCATTTCACTGTAAGGTCTACTACACCTGTTGTATTCAGCATTTCACTGTGAGGTCTACTACACCTGTTGTATTCAGCATTTCACTGTAAGGTCTACTACACCTGTTGTATTCAGCATTTCACTATGAGGTCTACTACACCTGTTGTATTCAGCATTTCACTGTGAGGTCTACTACACCTGTTGTATTCAGCATTTCACTGTAAGGTCTACTACACCTGTTGTATTCAGCATTTCACTTTGAGGTCTACTACACCTGTTGTATTCAGCATTTCACTGTGAGGTCTACTACACCTGTTGTATTCAGCATTTCACTGTAAGGTCTACTACACCTGTTGTATTCAGCATTTCACTGTGAGGTCTACTACACCTGTTGTATTCAGCATTTCACTGTGAGGTCTACTACACGTGACAAATACCCTTTGATTTGATTTGATTCTGATGGAACACAATATTCTACCACAATAGTATTTTTATCCACATTGATTTCCTCCCCCTTCTGAGGCAATGTAAATAACGCTCAATGCCAGCCAATTTAGCATTGAGTGCATGGTGCTGGATTCTGATTCGCTCGCTTGGCACAATGTGAAGCTCACAGCCAATTGACTTGTAATTTAGTTGTTGCTGCTGACTGCTTTGCAAACTGTCATATTGTGGTGGACCTACTATCCCCGGAGGTTGTAACTCCTATCCCTGGGGGTTGTAACTCCTATCCCTGGGGGTTGTAACTCCTATCCCCGGGGATTGTAACTCCTATCCCCGGGGGTTGTAACTCCTATCCCTGGGGGTTGTAACTCCTATCCCTGGGGGTTGTAACCCCTATCCCTGGGGGTTGTAACTCCTATCCCCGGGTGTTGTAACTCCTATCCCTTGGGGTTGTAACTCCTATCCCCGGGGGTTGTAACTCCTATCCTGGGGGTTGTAACTCCTATCCCTGGGGGTTGTAACTCCTATCCCTGGGGGTTGTAACTGCTATCCCCGGGGGTTGTAACTGCTATCCCCGGGGGTTGTAACTACTATCCCCGGGGGTTGTAACTACTAGCCCCGGGGGTTGTAACTCCTATCCCCGGGGGTTGTAACTCCTATCCCCGGGGGTTGTGAGCTGTTTAAGGGAATGGGGCCATGAGACGTGGAAAACTTGAGACTTAATGTATGAATGTAATTATTTATATGACTGGGTTAGTGGGTTTGCCTGACTGAATTTTCCTTGAGATGTCATTCATTGCGTATTTAATAGGTAGGTGAAGAATGATTCATAAGCACTTCATATTTAGTGACCTTCAAATTAAGTGTTACTGATACGCTGTTGAAATGACAAGGCGTTTTTAGTTGAGCTACTGTAGATGAACAAATATGTTGGCGGTAGAACAATCTTTCAAATGACTGGTTCTAGCTTTGGTCCTATCTCATGATCCATATATATAGTTCTAGATACTCTAAAGAATGCTGATCCCTATGTCTTCTCCCTCTATCTTTTTCTCTCTCTCTCTCTCCCTCTATCTTTTTCTCTCTCTCTCTCCCTCTATCTTTTTCTCTCTCTCTCTCTCTCCCTCTATATTTCTCTCTCTCTCTCTCTCTCTCTCTCTCTCTCTCTCTCTCTCTCTCTCTCTCTCCATCGCTCTCTCTCCATCTCTCTCTCTCCATCTCTCTCTCTCTCTCTCTCTATCTCTCCTGCTCCCCTCTCTCTTTCGCTTCCCTTTAAACCTTGTCAGCTGGGGTAAAGCATTGTCTTTTCCAGGTGTTAGTGTATACACCCTGCAGTGTAGACAGACCTCTATCCCTGTTCCTCTCGGGAGAGACCGGTGTATCCTTGTGTTAGGAGTTGATGTTATTCTTCAATAACACAAATCCCAAAGTAAATCAGGGGAGAGAAAAAATACATTCATTTGAAAAGGACAAATCAAATATATTATGCTGGGAGGTAGATGGTAGATGTTCAGTCTCCCCTGTCCTCAGCTTTTCTCAACAGAATAAAGCAACAGGATGACATTTATATCCCCACCCCCCAACCCTAGCCTGGGGTTGACTAATCAGAATCCCTTGCAGTACAACAGGGCCAATGGCCAAATAACAAGTATCCTGCTCCAGACTCAATGTACAGAACGTAGCACACAGCACAAAAAAGCTCTGAGTTCACAACTGACATTCCACAGATTCTAAACAGCTGTTGAACTGAAAACCCAATTCCCTATCGACCATTAGTACTCTGTTTAGGTTTTAGTATTCTCGTCCTCTCTCTGCTGTGTATTTATCTACAACAAATTATCATACTTGAATACTCTCTGCAGTGTAGATAGACCTCTATGCCTGTTCCTCTCAGGATAGACACTTGGGAGTAGAGTAGAGTACAGGTCAGGGGTGAACGTAGAATTGGTGAATGGAAAGAGACATAAGTTACTCAAACACCAAAGAGTGTAATTACATTTGACAATTGTAATTAGAATTTTTTTTGTAATTAGAATTTTGAAGCGTAGGCTATACCACCCGTTTTCACGTCAATTCGCTAATGTTTCATGCTTCTGACTAATGACGCAACGTGGTCTAATAACCTACAGTTTTCTTAACATTTTGTTTGAATTATTATGATAGGCTAATATTTACCGGTTACGGCGTACCGTCCCAAACCGCCTTGCGTTTACCCCTGAATACACTACTGCAACTAGATTCTGGACTTCCTGATGGGAAGTGATGTGAGGTGACAAGGTGGTGAGGGTAGGCAACGACACATCCGCCACACTGACCCTCAAATTGGGGGTGTCTCAGGGGTGCATGTTGAGTCCCTTCCTGTACTCCCTGTTCACCCATGACTCCAACACCATCATTAAGCTTGCAGACGATGACGGTAGGCCTGATCACCGACGACGATGAGACAGCCTATAGGGAGGAGGTCAGAGATCTGGCAGTGTGGTGCCATGACAACAACCTCTCCCTCAACGTCAGCAAGTCAACGGAGCTGATCGTGGACTACAGGAAATGGCGGGCCGAGCACGCCCCCATACACATCGAAAGGGCTGTAGTGGAGCAGTTCAAGAGCTTCAAGTTCCTCTGTGTCCACATCACTAAGGATCTATCTATCTATCCAAACACACCAACACAGTCGTGAAGAAGGCAAGCCTCTTCCCACTCAGGAGGCTGAAACGATTTAGTGTGGACCCTCAGCTCCTCAAAAAGTTGTAAGGCTGCACCATCGAGAGCATCTTGACTGGTTGCATCACCGCTTTGTAAGGCAACTGCTTGACATCCTACCACAAAGCACTACAGATGGTAGTGTGTAGGGCCCGGTACACCACTGGGGCCAAGCTCCCAGCAACAGAGGGCCTCATTACCAGGCGGTGTCAGAGGAAGGCCCATAAAATTGTCAAAGACTCCAGCCACCCAAGTTAAAGACTGTTATCTATGTTACCGCATGGCGGTGGTATCAGTGCACCAAGTCTGGAACCAACAGGACCCTGAACAGCTTCTACCCCATAAGACTGATATATAGGTAGTTAACCCTTGTGTTGGTGTTCATGTTTTTGTTATTCATCCAATGTTCACAGGTCTGATGGACCCACTACATTATTGGGTTTTTAATACAATACAGCGATAACAATTAACAGAAAAATACTTCATACTTAGATGACTTATATCAATTAATATAGACAGTATACATGGTTAATATAGACAGTATACATGGTTAATATAGACAGTATACATGGTTAATATAGACAGTATACAGTATACATGGTTAATATAGACAGTATACAGTATACATGGTTAATATAGACAGTATACATGGTTAATATAGACAGTATACATGGTTAATATAGACAGTATACATGGTTAATATAGACAGTATACAGTATACATGGTTAATATAGACAGTATACAGTATAGATGGTTAATATAGACAGTATACATGGTTAATATAGACAGTATACAGTATACATGGTTAATATAGACAGTATACAGTATAGATGGTTAATATAGACAGTATACAGTATACATGGTTAATATAGACAGTATACATGGTTAATATAGACAGTATACATGGTTAATATAGACAGTATACATGGTTAATATAGACAGTATACAGTATAGATGGTTAATATAGACAGTATACAGTATACATGGTTAATATAGACAGTATACATGGTTAATATAGACAGTATACATGGTTAATATAGACAGTATACATGGTTAATATAGACAGTATACAGTATACATGGTTAATATAGACAGTATACAGTATAGATGGTTAATATAGACAGTATACATGGTTAATATAGACAGTATACAGTATACATGGTTAATATAGACAGTATACAGTATAGATGGTTAATATAGACAGTATACATGGTTAATATAGACAGTATACATGGTTAATATAGACAGTATACATGGTTAATATAGACAGTATACAGTATATATGGTTAATATAGACAGTATACAGTATACATGGTTAATATAGACAGTATACATGGTTAATATAGACAGTATACAGTATAGATGGTTAATATAGACAGTATACAGTATACATGGTTAATATAGACAGTATACATGGTTAATATAGACAGTATACAGTATACATGGTTAATATAGACAGTATACAGTATACATGGTTAATATAGACAGTATACATGGTTAATATAGACAGTATACATGGTTAATATAGACAGTATACAGTATAGATGGTTAATATAGACAGTATACAGTATACATGGTTAATATAGACAGTATACATGGTTAATATAGACAGTATACATGGTTAATATAGACAGTATACAGTATACATGGTTAATATAGACAGTATACATGGTTAATATAGACAGTATACAGTATATATGGTTAATATAGACAGTATACATGGTTAATATAGACAGTATACATGGTTAATATAGACAGTATAGATGGTTAATATAGACAGTATACAGTATATATGGTTAATATAGACAGTATACATAGTTAATATAGACAGTATACATGGTTAATATAGACAGTATACAGTATATATGGTTAATATAGACAGTATAGATGGTTAATATAGACAGTATACATGGTTAATATAGACAGTATACAGTATACATGGTTAATATAGACAGTATACATGGTTAATATATACAGTATAGATGGTTAATATAGACAGTATACAGTATACATGGTTAATATAGACAGTATACATGGTTAATATAGACAGTATACATGGTTAATATAGACAGTATAGATGGTTAATATAGACAGTATACATGGTTAATATAGACAGTATACATGGTTAATATAGACAGTATACATGGTTAATATAGACAGTATACAGTATACATGGTTAATATAGACAGTATACATGGTTAATATAGACAGTATACATGGTTAATATAGACAGTATACATGGTTAATATAGACAGTATACATGGTTAATATAGACAGTATACAGTATACATGGTTAATATAGACAGTATACAGTATACATGGTTAATATAGACAGTATACATGGTTAATATAGACAGTATACAGTATACATGGTTAATATAGACAGTATACATGGTTAATATAGACAGTATACATGGTTAATATAGACAGTATACATGGTTAATATAGACAGTATACATGGTTAATATAGAAAGTATACATAGTTAATATAGACAGTATACATGGTTAATATAGACAGTATATAGTATACATGGTTAATATAGACAGTATACATGGTTAATATAGACAGTATACAGTATAGATGGTTAATATAGGCAGTATACAGTATACATGGTTAATATAGACAGTATACATGGTTAATATAGACAGTATACATGGCTAATATAGACAGTATACATGGTTAATATAGACAGTATACAGTATAGATGGTTAATATAGACAGTATACATGGTTAATATAGACAGTATACAGTATACATGGTTAATATAGACAGTATACATGGTTAATATAGACAGTATACATGGTTAATATAGACAGTATACAGTATACATGGTTAATATAGACAGTATACATGGTTAATATAGACAGTATACATGGTTAATATAGACAGTATACATGGTTAATATAGACAGTATACATGGTTAATATAGACAGTATACATGGTTAATATAGACAGTATACAGTATACATGGTTAATATAGACAGTATAGATGGTTAATATAGACAGTATACATGGTTAATATAGACAGTATACATGGTTAATATAGACAGTATACATGGTTAATATAGACAGTATACATGGTTAATATAGACAGTATACAGTATACATGGTTAATATAGACAGTATAGATGGTTAATATAGACAGTATACAGTATACATGGTTAATATAGACAGTATACATGGTTAATATAGACAGTATACAGTATAGATGGTTAATATAGATAGTATACAGTATACATGGTTAATATAGACAGTATACATGGTTAATATAGACAGTATACAGTATACATGGTTAATATAGATAGTATACAGTATACATGGTTAATATAGACAGTATACATGGTTAAAATATACAGTATACAGTATAGATGGTTAATATAGACAGTATACAGTATAGATGGTTAATATAGACAGTATACAGTATAGATGGTTAATATAGGCAGTATACATGGTTAATATAGACAGTATACATGGTTAATATAGACAGTATACATGGTTAATATAGACAGTATACAGTATAGATGGTTAATATAGACAGTATACAGTATACATGGTTAATATAGACAGTATACATGGTTAATATAGACAGTATACAGTATACATGGTTAATATAGACAGTATACAGTACACATGGTTAATATAGACAGTATAGATGGTTAATATAGACAGTATACATGGTTAATATAGACAGTATACATGGTTAATATAGACAGTATACAGTATACATGGTTAATATAGACAGTATACATGGTTAATATAGGCAGTATACAGTATACATGGTTAATATAGACAGTATATATGGTTAAAATAGACAGTATACAGTATAGATGGTTAATATAGGCAGTATACAGTATAGATGGTTAATATAGACAGTATACAGTATAGATGGTTAATATAGGCAGTATACAGTATACATGGTTAATATAGACAGTATACATGGTTAATATAGACAGTATACAGTATACATGGTTAATATAGACAGTATACAGTATACATGGTTAATATAGACAGTATACATGGTTAATATAGACAGTATACATGGTTAATATAGACAGTATACATGGTTAATATAGACAGTATACATGGTTAATATAGACAGTATACAGTATACATGGTTAATATAGACAGTATAGATGGTTAATATAGACAGTATACATGGTTAATATAGACAGTATACAGTATACATGGTTAATATAGACAGTATACAGTATACATGGTTAATATAGGCAGTATACAGTATACATGGTTAATATAGACAGTATACATGGTTAATATAGACAGTATACAGTATAGATGTTTAATATAGACAGTATACAGTACACATGGTTAATATAGACAGTATAGATGGTTAATATAGACAGTATACATGGTTAATATAGACAGTATACATGGTTAATATAGACAGTATACAGTATACATGGTTAATATAGACAGTATACATGGTTAATATAGGCAGTATACAGTATACATGGTTAATATAGACAGTATATATGGTTAAAATAGACAGTATACAGTATAGATGGTTAATATAGGCAGTATACAGTATAGATGGTTAATATAGACAGTATACAGTATAGATGGTTAATATAGGCAGTATACAGTATACATGGTTAATATAGACAGTATACATGGTTAATATAGACAGTATACAGTATACATGGTTAATATAGACAGTATACAGTATACATGGTTAATATAGACAGTATACATGGTTAATATAGACAGTATACATGGTTAATATAGACAGTATACAGTATACATGGTTAATATAGACAGTATACAGTATACATGGTTAATATAGACAGTATACATGGTTAATATAGACAGTATACATGGTTAATATAGACAGTATACAGTATAGATGGTTAATATAGACAGTATACAGTATACATGGTTAATATAGACAGTATACATGGTTAATATAGACAGTATACATGGTTAATATAGACAGTATACAGTATACATGGTTAATATAGACAGTATACATGGTTAATATAGACAGTATACAGTATATATGGTTAATATAGACAGTATACATGGTTAATATAGACAGTATACATGGTTAATATAGACAGTATAGATGGTTAATATAGACAGTATACAGTATATATGGTTAATATAGACAGTATACATAGTTAATATAGACAGTATACATGGTTAATATAGACAGTATACAGTATATATGGTTAATATAGACAGTATAGATGGTTAATATAGACAGTATACATGGTTAATATAGACAGTATACAGTATACATGGTTAATATAGACAGTATACATGGTTAATATATACAGTATAGATGGTTAATATAGACAGTATACAGTATACATGGTTAATATAGACAGTATACATGGTTAATATAGACAGTATACATGGTTAATATAGACAGTATAGATGGTTAATATAGACAGTATACATGGTTAATATAGACAGTATACATGGTTAATATAGACAGTATACATGGTTAATATAGACAGTATACAGTATACATGGTTAATATAGACAGTATACATGGTTAATATAGACAGTATACATGGTTAATATAGACAGTATACATGGTTAATATAGACAGTATACATGGTTAATATAGACAGTATACAGTATACATGGTTAATATAGACAGTATACAGTATACATGGTTAATATAGACAGTATACATGGTTAATATAGACAGTATACAGTATACATGGTTAATATAGACAGTATACATGGTTAATATAGACAGTATACATGGTTAATATAGACAGTATACATGGTTAATATAGACAGTATACATGGTTAATATAGAAAGTATACATAGTTAATATAGACAGTATACATGGTTAATATAGACAGTATATAGTATACATGGTTAATATAGACAGTATACATGGTTAATATAGACAGTATACAGTATAGATGGTTAATATAGGCAGTATACAGTATACATGGTTAATATAGACAGTATACATGGTTAATATAGACAGTATACATGGCTAATATAGACAGTATACATGGTTAATATAGACAGTATACAGTATAGATGGTTAATATAGACAGTATACATGGTTAATATAGACAGTATACAGTATACATGGTTAATATAGACAGTATACATGGTTAATATAGACAGTATACATGGTTAATATAGACAGTATACAGTATACATGGTTAATATAGACAGTATACATGGTTAATATAGACAGTATACATGGTTAATATAGACAGTATACATGGTTAATATAGACAGTATACATGGTTAATATAGACAGTATACATGGTTAATATAGACAGTATACAGTATACATGGTTAATATAGACAGTATAGATGGTTAATATAGACAGTATACATGGTTAATATAGACAGTATACATGGTTAATATAGACAGTATAGATGGTTAATATAGACAGTATAGATGGTTAATATAGACAGTATACATGGTTAATATAGACAGTATACATGGTTAATATAGACAGTATACAGTATACATGGTTAATATAGACAGTATACATGGTTAATATAGACAGTATACATGGTTAATATAGACAGTATACATGGTTAATATAGACAGTATACATGGTTAATATAGACAGTATACAGTATACATGGTTAATATAGACAGTATACAGTATACATGGTTAATATAGACAGTATACATGGTTAATATAGACAGTATACAGTATACATGGTTAATATAGACAGTATACATGGTTAATATAGACAGTATACATGGTTAATATAGACAGTATACATGGTTAATATAGACAGTATACATGGTTAATATAGAAAGTATACATAGTTAATATAGACAGTATACATGGTTAATATAGACAGTATATAGTATACATGGTTAATATAGACAGTATACATGGTTAATATAGACAGTATACAGTATAGATGGTTAATATAGGCAGTATACAGTATACATGGTTAATATAGACAGTATACATGGTTAATATAGACAGTATACATGGCTAATATAGACAGTATACATGGTTAATATAGACAGTATACAGTATAGATGGTTAATATAGACAGTATACATGGTTAATATAGACAGTATACAGTATACATGGTTAATATAGACAGTATACATGGTTAATATAGACAGTATACATGGTTAATATAGACAGTATACAGTATACATGGTTAATATAGACAGTATACATGGTTAATATAGACAGTATACATGGTTAATATAGACAGTATACATGGTTAATATAGACAGTATACATGGTTAATATAGACAGTATACATGGTTAATATAGACAGTATACAGTATACATGGTTAAAATAGACAGTATAGATGGTTAATATAGACAGTATACATGGTTAATATAGACAGTATACATGGTTAATATAGACAGTATACATGGTTAATATAGACAGTATACATGGTTAATATAGACAGTATACAGTATACATGGTTAATATAGACAGTATAGATGGTTAATATAGACAGTATACAGTATACATGGTTAATATAGACAGTATACATGGTTAATATAGACAGTATACAGTATAGATGGTTAATATAGATAGTATACAGTATACATGGTTAATATAGACAGTATACATGGTTAATATAGACAGTATACAGTATACATGGTTAATATAGATAGTATACAGTATACATGGTTAATATAGACAGTATACATGGTTAAAATATACAGTATACAGTATAGATGGTTAATATAGACAGTATACAGTATAGATGGTTAATATAGACAGTATACAGTATAGATGGTTAATATAGGCAGTATACATGGTTAATATAGACAGTATACATGGTTAATATAGACAGTATACATGGTTAATATAGACAGTATACAGTATAGATGGTTAATATAGACAGTATACAGTATACATGGTTAATATAGACAGTATACATGGTTAATATAGACAGTATACAGTATACATGGTTAATATAGACAGTATACAGTACACATGGTTAATATAGACAGTATAGATGGTTAATATAGACAGTATACATGGTTAATATAGACAGTATACATGGTTAATATAGACAGTATACAGTATACATGGTTAATATAGACAGTATACATGGTTAATATAGGCAGTATACAGTATACATGGTTAATATAGACAGTATATATGGTTAAAATAGACAGTATACAGTATAGATGGTTAATATAGGCAGTATACAGTATAGATGGTTAATATAGACAGTATACAGTATAGATGGTTAATATAGGCAGTATACAGTATACATGGTTAATATAGACAGTATACATGGTTAATATAGACAGTATACAGTATACATGGTTAATATAGACAGTATACAGTATACATGGTTAATATAGACAGTATACATGGTTAATATAGACAGTATACATGGTTAATATAGACAGTATACATGGTTAATATAGACAGTATACATGGTTAATATAGACAGTATACAGTATACATGGTTAATATAGACAGTATAGATGGTTAATATAGACAGTATACATGGTTAATATAGACAGTATACAGTATACATGGTTAATATAGACAGTATACAGTATACATGGTTAATATAGGCAGTATACAGTATACATGGTTAATATAGACAGTATACATGGTTAATATAGACAGTATACAGTATAGATGTTTAATATAGACATTATACATGGTTAATACAGACAGTATACAGTATATATGGTTAATATAGACAGTATACAGTATACATTGTTAATATAGACAATATAGAAGGTAAATATAGACAGTATATATGGTTTATATAGACAGTATACATGGTTAATATAGACAGTATACATGGTTAATATAGACAGTATACAGTATACATGGTTAATATAGACAGTATACAGTATACATGGTTAATATAGACAGTATACATGGTTAATATAGACAGTATACAGTATACATGGTTAATATAGACAGTATACATGGTTAATATAGACAGTATACAGTATACATGGTTAATATAGACAGTATACATGGTTAATATATACAGTATACAGTATAGATGGTTAATATAGACAGTATACATGGTTAATATAGACAGTATACAGTATACATGGTTAATATAGACAGTATACATGGTTAATATAGACAGTATACATGGTTAATATAGACAGTATACAGTATACATGGTTAATATAGACAGTATACAGTATAGATGGTTAATATAGACAGTATACAGTATACATGGTTAATATAGACAGTATACATGGTTAATATAGACAGTATACATGGTTAATATAGGCAGTATACAGTATACATGGTTAATATAGACAGTATACAGTATTGATGTTCCAGATTTCCCCATCCCTATGCAGCGTACTCATGAGTACCACATTTTTGCCTTTCTTTGGAACTTTGATTTGCCTTGAACACAAATGGTTACTTGGCAAGTCAGTTAAAGAACAAATTGTTATTTTCAATGACGGCCATGGAACAGTGGATTAACTGCCTTGTTCAGGGGCAGAACGACAGATTTTTTTTGTCAGCTCGGGGATTTGATCTTGCAACCCTTTCGGTTACAAGTCCAACGCTCTAACCACTAGGCTACGCTGCCTAGTTTATTCAACAGCTGAGGTGGAAGCTCTGTCTTGTTTTTTTTCGTACTGTTCCTACCATTGTCAGCTTCCTCTTGATGAGCTCCTGGCTTGTGAGAAGAAAAAAATAGTTATTGTATGTGATGTTGTGGCCACAGAGTCCCTGTGTCAGTTCCAAGATGACCCGAATCCCTTGGTTCTTCTCAGGGGCTCCTCCATCTGGCTTTCCATAAACACTTAAAGGTTCCACGCATATGATGATGCAGCCCAGATCTTGATTCCATAATTTGCGGGTATAGACGGTATGTAATGACTGAAGGAGCAGAGGGCACTGAACCTGCATAAATCAAAACAGATGTTATTGGTAACATACACATGGTTAGCAGATGTTATTGGTCACATGGTTAGCAGATGTTATTGGTCACATACACATGGTTAGCAGATGTTATTGGTCACATACACATGGTTAGCAGATGTTATTGGTCACATACACATGGTTAGCAGATGTTATTGGTAACATACACATGGTTAGCAGATGTTATTGGTAACATACACATGGTTAGCAGATGTTATTGGTAACATACACATGGTTAGCAGATGTTATTGGTAACATACACAGGGTTAGCAGATGTGAGTGTAGCAAAATGCTTGTTCTTCTAGTTCCGACAGTTCAGTAATATCTAACAAGTAATCTAACAATTCCCCAACTACTACCTTATACACACAAATCTAAAGGGGTGAATGAGAATATCTACATATAAATATATGGATGAGCGATGGCCGAGCGGCATAGGCAAGATGCAATAGATGGTATAAAATACAGTACATACATGTGATATGAGTAATGCAAGATACAGTATGTAGACATGATTAATGTGGCTAGTGATCCATTTATTAAAGTGTCCAGTGATTTGAGTCTCCATGTAGGCAGCAGCCTCTCTGAGTTAGTGGTGGCTGTTTAGCAGCCTGATGTCCTTGAGATAGAAGCTGTTTTTCAGTCTCTCGGTTCCAGCTTTGATGCACCTGTACTGACCTCGCCTTCTGGATGGTAACAGGGTGAACAGGCAGTGGCTCGGGTGGTTGTTGTCCTTGATGATCTTTTTGGCCTTCCTGTAACATCAGGTGCTCTAGGTGTCCTGGAGGGTAGGTAGTTTGCTCACGGTGAAGCGTTGTGCAGACCTCACTACCCTCTGGAGAGCCCTGCGGTTCTCTACTGCTGTCCCGTCGATGTGGATTGGGGGGTGCTCCCTCTGCTGTTTCCTGAAGTCCATGATCATGTCCTTTGTTTTGTTGACGTTGAGTGAGAGGTTGTTTTCCTGACACCACACTCTGAGTGCCCTCACCCACCTATAGGCTGCCTCTTCGTTGTTGGTAATCAAACCCATTACTGGTGTGCTGTCTGCAAACTTGATGATCGAGTTGGAGGCATATCCTCCAAGGGGGGGTCAGCAAAGTGGAGATGTTGTTTCCTACCTTCACCACCTGGGGGCGGTCCGTCAGAAATTCCAGGACCCAGTTGCACAGTCCACTGCTCAGCCCTCTCCTATTCTCCCTGTTCACCCACGACAGCGTGGCCATGCACGGTTGAGACCCAGGGCCTCCAGCTTAATGATGAGCTTGGGTACTATGGTGTTGAATTCTGAGCTGGAGTCATTGAACAGCATTCTTACATAGGTATTCCTCTTGTCCAGATGGGTTAGGGCAGTGTGCAGTGTGATTGCGATTGCGTAATCTGTGGACCTATTGGGGCGGTAAGCAAGTGGGTCTAGGGTGGCCGGTAAGGTGGAGGTGATATGATCCTTGACTAGTCTCTCAAAGCACTTCATGATGACAGAAGTAAGCCGTTTAGTTCAGTTATCTTTGCGTTCTCGGGTACAGGAACAATGGTGACCATCTTGAAGCATATGGGGACAACAGACTGGGATAGAGAGCAATTGAATATGTCCGTAAACACACAAGCCAGCAGGTCTGAACATGCTCTGAGGACAGGGCTGGGGATGCCGTCTGGGCCAGCAGCCTTGCGAGTGTTAGTACATTTCAATGTTTTACTCACATCAGCCACAGGAGAGGGGCGCAGTCCTTGTTAGCGAGTCGCGACGGTGGCACTGTATTATCCTCAAAGCAGGCAAAGAAGGTGTTTAGTTTGTCTGGAAGTGTGACGTCGGTATCTGTGACGTGGCGTTTTTTTGTTTTTGATGTCCGTGATTTCCTGTAGACACTGCCACATATGTCTCGTGTCTGAGCCTTTGAATTGTGACTCCACCTTGTCCCTGTACTGGCACTTGTTTGATTGCCTTGCGGAGGGAATAACTACACTGTTTATATTCAGCCAAATCACCAGGCAGTGGATCGCTCTTTCAGTTTTTTTGTGAATGCCACCATCCATCCACGGTTTCTGGTAGGGTAGGTTTCAATAATCACAGTGTGGGTACAACATCTCCAATGCACTTATTTATAAACACGCTCACCGAGTCAGCGTATGGATCAATGTCATTCTCTGAGGCTGACCGGAACATATTCCAGTCCGCGTGATCAAAACAATCTTGAAGCGTGGCTTTCGATTGGTCAGATCAGTGTTGAATGGTTCTCGTCACTGGTACATCCTGTTTGAGTTTCTGTTTCTGCCTATAAGCCGGGACGAGCAATAATTTACAATATTTCTCTGGGTACATATAACGGCTGGCATTTGATTTTAAGGAATTCTACATCGGGTGAGAAGGACTTGAGTTCCTGTGTGTTGTTATGATCACACCATGAGTTGTTAATCATAAAGCATACACCCCCGACCTTCCTCTTCCAAGAGAGGTGTTTATCTGTGTCGGCGTGATGCATGGAGAAGCCCGGTGGCTGAACCGACTCGGACAACATCCAGAGTGAGCCATGTTTCCGTGAAACAGAGAACGTTATAATCTCTGATGTCTCTCTGGAAGGCAACCCTTGCTCGAGTTTCGTCTACCTTGTTGTTAAGGGACTGGATAATGGAAAGTAGTGTACTCGGGAGCGGTGAGCGAAGTGCCCATTTACGAAGCCTGACCAGGAGGCAGCTCCGTCTGCCCCTTCTGCGTCGCCGTTGTTTTGGGTCAGCTCCATTGTCGTTGGTGGTGGTTCGAAGAGAGGATCTACTTTGGGAAAGTCGTATTCCTGGTTGTACTGTTGGTGAGTTGACGTTGCTCTTATATCCAATAGTTCCTCCCGACTGTATGTAATAAAACCTAAGATTTCCTGGGGAAGAAATAATGCATAAAAAAAACAAAATACTGCATAGTTTCCTAAGAACGCAAAACGAGGCGACCATCTCTGTCGGCGCCCTTTTATCCATCCACCCACTTGTTCCACACTGATCTGAATAAGCTGCAAAGTTAATATGCATGTTAATGAGTTAGGTCTCCTTCCATCTCTCTCCAAAACACCCCTTCCCTCCAAAATTAATTCAGGCCAGAATGATTTTCTGGATGGTGTCTGGGATGAACAGTTCAAAACAAGACTTTATGTTCTGCACATGAGTAACTGCCATCCGCCTCGGCCCTGGTGTAACCGCCATCCGCGTCGGCCCTTGTGACATCCTTATCCCATTGGCAGCCTTGCGGGGTGGCTCGTTCCTTGGGCAAGAATACAATTCAATAAAATAAATAAAAATTGACATCCGTATTTCTCCTCCTGCAGGCTGCTGATGAGCTTGTTGCTGACAGGCTGGTCCTGAGGCTAGCTGAGGGTCAATCTCATCGTCTTCTTCCAACTCACTGTCAGACTCTGAATTGACAGAGACATGATCCTCATATAAAATTCTTCATCTTCCAAAGTGGAAGACTCTCCATCCACACCAGCTTCTCTCTCTGCAGAGATTATTCTTGTCAAACTGATTGATTGTGGTAAGGAGCCACACATGCAAAGCTATTTATTTGTTGTTTCCTTCCCCCAATTAATACCTGGCTGGGGTAGAGTGGCGGGAAAAATACTGCATTTTTTACAATGTATCAAAATAATGTATTGCAATAACATTGTGGAGATTCCCGCAAGACAAAGACATTGTTTAGTTTCACAAACTACAAAGGGTAAAGAGTGCAAGAAAAGCGGGAGACAGACAGGCAGGCAGGAAGACAGGCAGGGAGAGAGACAGGCAGGGAGACAGACAGGCAGGGAAACAGACATGCAGGGAGACAGACAGGCAGGGAGACAGACAGGCAGGGAGACAGACAGACAGACATACAGACAGACAGACAGACAGACAGACAGACAGGCAGGCAGGGAGACAGGCAGGGAGACAGACAGGCAGGAAGACAGGCAGGCAGGGAGACAAACAGGCAGGGAAACATACATGCAGTTAGACAGACAGGCAGGGAGACAGACAGGCAGGGAGACAGACAGGCAGGGAGACAGACAGACAGACATACAGACAGACAGACAGACAGACAGGCAGGCAGGGAGACAGGCAGGGAGACAGACAGGCAGGAAGACAGGCAGGCAGGGAGACAGGCAGGGAGACAGGGAGACAGACAGAGAGACAGACAGGGAGACAGACAGGGAGACAGAGAGTGAGACAGACAGGCAGGGAGACAGACAGACAGGCAGGGAGACAGGCATGGAGACAGACAGGCAGGGAAACAGACAGACAGGGAGACAGACAGACAGACATACAGACAGACAGACAGACAGACAGACAGACAGGCAGGCAGGGAGACAGGCAGGGAGACAGACAGGCAGGAAGACAGGCAGGCAGGGAGACAGACATGCAGGGAGACAGACAGGCAGGGAGACAGACAGACAGACATACAGACAGACAGACAGACAGGGAGACAGGCAGGCAGGGAGACAGGCAGGGAGACAGACAGACAGGCAGGGACACAGACATACAGGCAGGGAGACAGACAGACAAGGAGACAGACAGGCAGGGAGACAGACCGACAGGGAGACAGACCGACAGACAGACCGACAGAAAGGGAGACAGACATACAGACAGGGAGACAGACAGGCAGGGAGACAGGCAGGGAGACAGGGAGACAGACAGGCAGGCAGGGAGACAGGCAGGGAGACAGACAGGCAGGCAGGGAGAAAGACAGACAGGCAAGGAGACAGACATGGAGACAGACAGATAGACAGGGCGACAGACAGGCAGGGAGACAGACAGGGATGGAGACAGACAGGGAGACATACAGGCAGGGAGACAGACAGGGAGACAGACAAGCAGGGAGACAGACAGACAGGGAGACATGCAGGGAGACAGGCAGGGATACAGGGAGACAGGCAGGCAGGGAGACAGGCAGGCAGGGAGACAGGGAGGCAGACAGACATACAGGGAGACAGACAGGCAGGCAGGGAGACATGCAGGGAGACAGGCAGGGAGACAGGCATGGAGACAGACAGGAAGGGAGACAGGCAGACAGACAGACAGCCAGGGAGGCAGGGAGAAAGACAGACAGACAGAGAGACAGACAGACAGGGAGACAGACAGGCAGGGAGACAGACATGGAGACAGACAGTGAGACAGACAGACTGACAGACAGGGAGACAGACAGGGAGACAGACCGACAGGGAGACAGACCGACAGACAGACCGATAGACAGACCGATAGACAGAGAGACCGACAGACAGAGAGACAGTCATACAGACAGGGAGACAGACAGGCAGGGAGACAGACAGGGAGACAGACAGGCAGGGAGACAGGCAGGGAGACAGGGAGACAGACAGAGAGACAGACAGGGAGACAGACAGGGAGACAGGCAGGGAGACAGACCGACAGGGAGACAGACCGACAGACAGACCGACAGAAAGGGAGACAGACATACAGACAGGGAGACAGACAGGCAGGGAGACAGGCAGGGAGACAGGGAGACAGACAGGCAGGCAGGGAGACAGGCAGGGAGACAGACAGGCAGGCAGGGAGAAAGACAGACAGGCAAGGAGACAGACATGGAGACAGACAGATAGACAGGGCGACAGACAGGCAGGGAGACAGACAGGGATGGAGACAGACAGGGAGACATACAGGCAGGGAGACAGACAGGGAGACAGACAAGCAGGGAGACAGACAGACAGGGAGACATGCAGGGAGACAGGCAGGGATACAGGGAGACAGGCAGGCAGGGAGACAGGCAGGCAGGGAGACAGGGAGGCAGACAGACATACAGGGAGACAGACAGGCAGGCAGGGAGACATGCAGGGAGACAGGCAGGGAGACAGGCATGGAGACAGACAGGAAGGGAGACAGGGAGAAAGACAGACATGCAGGGAGGCAGGGAGAAAGACAGACAGACAGGGAGACAGACAGACAGGGAGACAGACAGGCAGGGAGACAGACATGGAGACAGACAGGGAGACAGACAGACTGACAGACAGGGAGACAGACAGGGAGACAGACCGACAGGGAGACAGACCGACAGACAGACCGATAGACAGACCGATAGACAGAGAGACCGACAGACAGAGAGACAGTCATACAGACAGGGAGACAGACAGGCAGGGAGACAGACAGGGAGACAGACAGGCAGGGAGACAGGCAGGGAGACAGGGAGACAGACAGAGAGACAGACAGGGAGACAGACAGGGAGACAGGCAGGGAGACAGACCGACAGGGAGACAGACCGACAGACAGACCGACAGAAAGGGAGACAGACATACAGACAGGGAGACAGACAGGCAGGGAGACAGACAGGGAGACAGAGAGGGAGACAGACAGGCAGGGAGACAGACAGACAGGCAGGGAGACAGGCATGGAGACAGTCAGGCAGGGAAACAGACAGACAGACAGGGAGACAGACAGACAGGGAGACAGACAGACAGGGAGACAGACAGACAGTGAGACAGGCAGGGAGACAGACAGTGAGACAGACAGGGAGACAGACCGACAGACAGACCGACAGACAGGGAGACAGACATACAGACAGGGAGACAGACAGGCAGGGAGCCAGACAGGGAGACAGACAGGCAGGGAGACAGGCAGGGAGACAGACAGGCAGGCATGGAGACAGGCAGGCAGGGAGACAGACAGTCAGGGAGACAGGGATACAGACAGACAGGCAGGGAGACAGGCAGGCAGGGAGACAGGTAGGGAGGCAAGATGGCAGGCAGACAGACAGACAGACAGACAGACAGACAGACAGACAGATAGGCAGACAGACAGGCAGACAGACAGGCAGACAGGCAGACAGACAGGCAGACAGACAGGCAGACAGACAGGCAGACAAACAGGGAGACAGACAGGGAGACATACAGGGAGACAAGCAGGCAGGGAGTCAGACAGACAGACAGGCAGGGAGACAGGCATGCAGAGAGGCAGGCAGGCAGGGAGACAGGCAGGGAGGCAGGCAGGCAGGGAGACAGTCAGGTAGTGAGACCGGCAGGGAGACAGGCAGGCAGGGAGACAGACAGACAGACAGGGAGAGAGACTGGGAGACAGGCAGGGAGACAGACAGGGAGACAGACCGACAGACAGACCGACAGACAGGGAGACAGACATACGGACAGGGAGACAGACAGGCAGGGAGACAGACAGGGAGACAGACAGGCAGGGAGACAGGCAGGGAGACAGACAGGCAGGGAGACAGGGATACAGACAGACAGGCAGGGAGACAGGCAGGCAGGGAGACAGGCAGGCAGGCAGGCAGACAGACAGACAGACAGACAGACAGACAGACAGACAGGCAGGCAGGCAGGCAGGCAGGCAGACAGGCAGACAGACAGGCAGACAAACAGGGTGACAGACAGGGAGACATACAGGGAGACAAGCAGGTAGGGAGACAGACAGACAGGCAGGCAGGCAGGGAGACAGACAGGGAGACAGGCAGGCAGGGAGACAGACAGACAGACAGGCAGGGAGACAGACAGACAGACAGGTAGGGAGACAGGCAGGCAGGGAGACAGGTAGGGAGGCAAGTAGGGAGACAGGCAGGCAGGGAGGCAGGCAGGCAGGGAGGCAGGCAGGTAGTGAGACCGGCAGGGAGACAGGCAGGCAGGGAGACAGTCAGGCAGGCAGGCAGGGAGACAGGCAGGCAGACAGGCAGGCAGGCAGACAGGCAGACAGGGAGACCGGTAGGCAGGCAGACAGGCAGGCATTGAGACAGACAGCTAGACAGACAGACAGACAGACAGACAGACAGACAGACAGACAGACAGACAGACAGACAGACAGGCAGGCAGGCAGGCAGGCAGGCAGGCAGGTTCTTGGTGCCCAGGGAGGAGGAAGACAGAGTGACAGACAGGTTATTGGTGCCCAGGGAGGAGGAAGACAGAGTGACAGACAGGTTCTTGGTGCCCAGGGAGGAGGAAGACATAGTGACAGACAGGTTCTTGGTGCCGAGGGAGGAGGAAGGCAGAGTGACAGACAGATTCTTGGTGCCCAGGGAGGAGGAAGACAGAGTGACAGACAGGTTCTTGGTGCCGAGGGAGGAGGAAGACAGAGTGACAGGCAGGTTCTTGGTGCCGAGGGAGGAGGAAGACAGAGTGACAGACAGGTTCTTGGTGCCCAGGGAGGAGGAAGACAGAGTGACAGACAGGTTCTTGGTGCCGAGGGAGGAGGAAGACAGAGTGACAGACAGGTTCTTGGTGCCGAGGAAGGAGGAAGACAGAGTGACAGACAGGTTCTTGGTGCCGAGGGAGGAGGAAGACAGAGTGACAGACAGGTTCTTGGTGCCGAGGGAGGAGGAAGACAGAGTGACAGACAGCTAATACACTTGTATTACCCTCGGGACCAGGGTATAAATGTGTTATTTTACACGTTACCTCAGGAACAGGGTATAAATGTGTTATTTTACACGTTACCTCGGGACCAGGGTATAAATGTGTTATTCTACACGTTACCTCGGGACCAGGGTATAAATGTGTTATTATAGTTAAATAGTTAGTTAAATAGTTAGTTAAATAGTTAGTTAAATAGTTAGTTAAATAGTTAGTTAAATAGTTAGGTAAATAGTTAGTTAAATAGTTAGTTAAATAGTTAGTTAAATAGTTAGTTAAATAGTTAGGTAAATAGTTAGTTAAATAGTTAGTTAAATAGTTAGTTAAATAGTTAGTTAAATAGTTAGGTAAATAGTTAGTTAAATAGTTAGTTAATTAAATAGTTAGTTAAATAGTTAGGTAAATAGTTAGTTAAATAGTTAGGTAAATAGTTAGGTAAATAGTTAGTTAAATAGTTAGGTAAATAGTTAGTTAAATAGTTAGTTAAATAGTTAGTTAAATAGCCTGTTGTTTAAGAAGAATGTGACAAATACATTTTGATTTGACTGATTGTGTCTGGCTGGGTTGAGGGTTGGCTGGGTTGAGGGTTGGCTGGGTTGAGGGTTGGCTGGGTTGAGGGTTGGCTGGGTTGAGGGTTGGCTGGGTTGGCTGGGATGGCTGGGTTGGCTGGGTTGAGGGTTGGCTGGGTTGAGGGTTGGCTGGGTTGGCTGGGTTGGCTGGGTTGAGGGTTGGCTGGGTTGAGGGTTGGCTGGGTTGGCTGGGTTGGCTGGGTTGGCTGGGTTGGCTGGGTTGAGGGTTGGCTGGGTTGAGGGTTGGCTGGGTTGGCTGGGTTGGCTGGGTTGAGGGTTGGCTGGGTTGAGGGTTGGCTGGGTTGAGGGTTGGCTGGGTTGAGGGTTGGCTGGGTTGGCTGGGTTGAGGGTTGGCTGGGTTGGCTGGGTTGAGGGTTGGCTGGGTTGGCTGGGTTGGCTGGGTTGGCTGGGTTGAGGGTTGGCTGGGTTGAGGGTTGGCTGGGTTGGCTGGGTTGGCTGGGTTGAGGGTTGGCTGGGTTGAGGGTTGGCTGGGTTGAGGGTTGGCTGGGTTGGCTCGGTTGAGGGTTGGCTGGGTTGGCTGGGTTGAGGGTTGGCTGGGTTGGCTGGGTTGGCTGGGTTGAGGGTTAGCTGGGTTGGCTGGGTTGGCTGGGTTGAGGGTTGGCTGGGTTGGCTGGGATGGCTGGGTTGGCTGGGTTTAGGGTTGGCTGGGTTGAGGGTTGGCTGGGTTGAGGGTTGGCTGGGTTGAGGGTTGGCTGAGTTGAGAGTTGGCTGGGTTGGGGGTTGAAGGTTGGCTGGGTTGAGGGTTGGCTGGGTTGAGGGTTGGCTGGGTTGACGGTTGGCTGGGTTGGCTGGGTTGAGGGTTGGCTGGGTTGGCTGGGTTGGCTGGGTTGACTGGGTTGAGGGTTGGCTGGGTTGGCTGGGTTGAGGGTTGGCTGGGTTGGCTGGGTTGGCTGGGATGGCTGGGTTGGCTGGGTTGAGGGTTGGCTGGGTTGAGGGTTGGCTGGGTTGAGGGTTGGCTGGGTTGAGGGTTGGATGGGTTGAGGGTTGGCTGGGTTGGCTGGGTTGGCTGGGTTGAGGGTTGGCTGGGTTGAGGGTTGGCTGGGTTGAGGGTTGGCTGGATTGATGGTTGGCTAAGTTGAGGGTCGGCTGGGTTGCAGTCAAGTGTTTCTGCTTTTTTCTTTCTGACAATATAACATGTAAATTATAACATATAACATATAAAATAAAACATATAGAATATAACATAACATATAACATATAATATATAACATATAACATATAGAGTATACCATATAACATATAAAGTATAACATATAACATATATAATATATAACATATATTATTTAACATATAACATATAGAGTATAACATATACCATATAACATATAATATATAACATATAACATATAAAGTATAGCATATACATTATAACATATAACATATAACATATAACATATAGAGTATACCATATAACATATAAAGTATAACATATAACATATATAATATATAACATATATTATTTAACATATAACATATAGAGTATAACATATACCATATAACATATAATATATAACATATAACATATAAAGTATAGCATATACATTATAACATATAACATATAACATATAACATATAGACTATAACATATACCATATAACATATAACATATAACATATAGAGTATAACATATACCATATAACATATAGTATATAACATATAACATATAAAGTATAGCATATACATTATAACATATAACATATAGAGTATAACATATAAATTATAACATGTAACATGTAAAGTATAAGATATAACATATAACATATATAATATATAACATATAACATATAGAGTATAACATATAAATTATAACATGTAACATGTAAAGCATAACATATATAATATATAACATATTACATATAACATATAACATATACCATATAAAGTATATTATATAAATTATAACATGTAACATGTAAAGTATAAGATATAACATATAACATATATAATATATAACATATACCATATAAAGTATAACATATAAATTATAACATGTAACATGTAAAGTATAAGATATAACATATAACATATATAATATATAACATATAACATATAGAGTATAACATATAAAATATAACATATAACATATAATATATAACATATAACATAAAAAGTATAACATATAACATATAGAGTATAACATATAACATATAGAGTATGACATATGACATATATAACATATAACATATCATTTATAACATATAACATATAAAGTATAACATATAACATATAACATATAATACATAACATTTAACATAAAAAGTATAACATATAGCATATAAAGTATAACATATAACATATAATATATAACATACAACATATAAAGTATAACATATAATATAGAACATATAATATATAACAAATAACATATAAAGTATAACATATAATATATAACATATAATATATAACATATAACATATAATATATAACATATAACATATAACATATAAAGTATAACATATAACATATAAAGTATAACATATAATATATAACACATAACATATCATATATAACATATAAGATATAACATATAACATATAAAGTATAACATATAGCATATAAAGTATAACATATAAAATATAATATATAACATATGACATATAAAGTATAACATATAACATATAACATATAACATATAATATATAACATATAACATATAAAGTATAACATATAACATATAACATATAACATATAAAATATAATATATAACATATAACATATAAAGCATAACATATAACATATAACATATAACATATAATATATAACATATAACATATAAAGTATAACATATAACATATAACATTTAAAGTATAACATATAACATATAACATATAACATATAATATATAACATATAACATATAACATTTAAAGTATAACATATAATATATAACATATAACATTTAAAGTATAACATATAATATATAATAATTACCATATAACATATAATATATAACATATAAGGTATAACATATAAATTATAACATATAACAAATAAAGTACAACATATAACATATAAAGTACAACATATAACATAAAAAGTACAACATATAACATATAAAGTATAACATATAAATTATAACATATAACATATAACATATAACATTTAACATATAAAGGACAAGATATAATATGTCCTAGGATCTGAGTGTCCTGTCATCTCCCAAGTGTCACAATTCTGTAGCTACATACTTTAGAGAGAGAGAGAGAGAGAGAGAGAGAGAGAGAGAGAGAGAGAGAGAGAGAGAGAGAGAGAGAGAGACCCACTAATTATCAAAATCCAACCACCTAAAAGGAAGTGGTTCCCAAACCTTCCATAACAAAGCCATACTCTAGACAGGGCTGTACTCTACACCAGGACTAGACAGGGCTGTACTCTACACCAGGGCTGTGCACTACACCAGGACTAGACAGGGCTGTACTCTACACCAGGACTAGACAGGGCTGTACTCTACACCAGGGCTGTACACTACACCAGAACTAGACAGGGCTGCACTCTACACCAGGACTAGACAGGGTTGTACTCTACACCAGGACTAGACAGGGTTATACTCTACACCAGGGCTAGACACAGGGCTGTGACTGAACCATTTCTCCAATACTGGACTTAAATAAGCGTTTTGCTGCTCCCATAATTCATAGAGGCATTGGTAGGCTGGTCACATACTCTGTCACTGTGGCCATAGGACTCCAATAACGTTTTTCTCTCTCTCTCTCTCTCTCTCTCTCTCTCTCTCTCTCTCTCTCTCTCTCTCTCTCTCTTTCTTTCTCTCTCTCTCTCTCTCTCTCTCTCTCTCTCTCTCTCTCTCTCTCTCTCTTATCTCTATATCTTTCTGTCTCTTGCGCACCTTCTCTATCGCTGTTAATGTATATTTCTCTCTGTCTCTCGCTCTATTGCTGTCTCACTCATTTGCTCTGTCTCTCTATATATATACACATCTAATCACTCACTCTATCTTCCTTTCTTTCGACCTCTCTCCCATCCTCCTACTTATTATTGCGATATTGAGTCTGAGTAGGGATCGTCTGGTATAATTGTCTAATAAAAACTTGACCATTCTGAAGCCAAGAGGTACTCATTTTAACGCAAAGTGAGCAATATAACCCACCCGTAGCACGCGCTCCATCAGGTATATTCCGCTGGTCACCCCCAAAGCCAACACCCCCTTTGGCCGCTTGTCCTTCCAGTTCTCTGCTGCCAATGACTGGAACAAACTGCAAAAATCACTGAAGTTGGAGACTCATATCTCCATCACTAACTTTAAGCACCAGCTGTCAGAGCAGCTAACCGATCGCTGCAGCTGTACATAGCCCATCTGTAAATAGCCCACCTAACTACCTCATCCCCATATTGTTATTCAATCTACCTAACTACCTCATCCCCATATTGTTTTTATTTACTTTGTTTGCTCTTTTGTACACCAGTATTTCTACATCATCATCTGCTCATCTATCACTTCAGTATTAATTGATACATTGTAATTATGTCACCACTATTGGCCTATTTATTGCCTAACCTCCTTACTTCGTTTGCACACACTGTATATAGACGTTTTCTACTGTATTTTTGACTGTTTGTTTATTCCATGTGTAACTCTGTGTTGTTGTTTATGTCACACTGCTTTGCTTCATCTTTGGCCAGGTCGCAGGTGTAAATGAGAACTTGTTGTCAACTGGCCGACCTGGTTAAATAAAGGTGAAATAAAAAATAAAATAAAAAACTGTTATGATAGTATAGTTAATATAGAGGAGAAGGCCATTATTATACTATAGCAACTTCAGGTACATTTTCAGAGCTTCGACAAAGACCTTTGTTCGAAACACATCAGTGTCTTTCAACCTGAATCAATGATCATGAACTACCTGCAAAAATGAATGCTGCCCATCACATTCAGATACACTATCACAACAACAACAAACAACTACTTTTGAGTTGACAGTGAGCCAGGGAGGGATGGCAGTGAGATGGCTCACAGAGCATTGATAATGTTTCTCTGATAAGCGTCATAGATAATCACATCAATAACAAATGCAGACTGGCACCGTAATGTGACGGAGACTGGATATATATATGTACATACAGCATATGCAGTGCATTCAGAAGGTATTAGGAACCCTTGAATATCTTCCTCAGTTTGTTACGTTACTGTTTCTAAAATGAAGAAAAAACAGGTTCTACACTCCGTAATGACAAAGCAAAAAAACAGGTTTTACAGAATTTTGAACAAATTTATTAAAAATAATAAACATAATTATTTACGTAAGTATTCAGACCCTTTGATATGAAACTCCAAAATGAGCTCAGGTTCTGCCTGTTTCCGTTGATCGTCCTTGAGATGTTCCTACAACTTGATCGGAGTCTACCTGTTTGTAAATGAAATAGATTGGACGTGATTTGTAAAGGCGAAAAGCTTTTAAAGAGACTATTGTCTTAAAGAGAACTGTGTTGTAGATTTTTTGGGGGGCGTTGCCAGGAAGAGTCACATGCCAAAAGGAACATATTGTCTCATAGCCCTTTTCGTCTCTGTCTAGTCCGGCATGTTTACGCATCAGACACCACGAGTCATCTAGTTACTCACCGTACCATGTCTAACCATCAACGTTTCTGCACCATTTCCTGTGCACAATTTCCTGTTCTTTACTATTTTTTTTTGTCTTTAGGTACATTATCTTTTGTTCGGAAATGGAGAGGAGAGGCCCCCGCCCCAAGACTTTGGGTTATATTGATGCAAGAAATGTCTATATGAGGTTCTCAATGCAATCAGGAATATCCCTCTGGCTTCACCACCAAGGCATTTCTGTTTGTCTCATCTCTCACTGCAGATCATATATCCTATTCACAATGTTGAGTTCTCTCTAGACCCTGGAGAGAGAAAATTAACTTTTACTTCATGAAACAGTTGATCTACAACCCTCTCCCCCCCAACACACACACCTTGTCAACCCTCTTCTCCTCTCCCTATTCTACTCTCTCTCTCTCCCCCTTCCTCCCCTCCTCTATTTCCCAGCCTTCAATCACTTTATATTTCTGCCAAGTCAGCGTTGCGCGTTCAAAACTATTGTTTGGCCAATTGGGTCCACTAGCCGCCTCCCCCCCTGGCACGCCCACCTCCAATCAATAGCTGTCTTTTCCAGTCACTCCCCAACAGACCTCAATCTCTGTTTGTCTGAGTCAGGATTTATTGTGCCTTGCCTGGTTGAGGACTCAATCTGCCACACACCATCGATCAAAATCGCAACCGGCAACGATTAACTTTTTCCTCGCCCCGCAGAGAGACACTTGAACAGAACATTATCTCCCGGGCTCACATCACCTGGTGCCGGCCTCTGAGATTGGCTACTCGTTCGCGTGGTACTTTGTTACAGGCCGCGTCACATCAGTCAAGCTAAGGAGCAGAGAGGGAGAGCCGGAGAGGAGAGAGGTGACAGTGAAGAGAAGGGCCAAGGATTTCCTCTGCTTTTAGAACTCCTATTTCATCTCACTGTAACAGGATCAATTGTCTGTATCATTTTTTGGGGGGTTGGAATGTTTTCGCTTTGTCATATTTTATATACTTTAATATATTTAAGGGGTATAGAGTGTTGGAGATTTTGTGTCTGTCAGTGTCCCTGTCATATTGCAAACATACTGATTGTGTCTAACAGTGTCCCTGTCATATTTCATTCACACTGATTGATATATTACAAACAGAGGGTATATGGTGTATTATTACATTACATTAAACCATCCAGAAAGTCCCTTTAGTATGTCACATTGATATGTCACATTGACATGTCACATTGATATGTCCCATTGATATGTCACATTGATATGTCCCATTGATATGTCACATTGATATGTCCCATTGATATGTCCCATTGATATGTCACATTGATATGTCCCATTGATATGTCACATTGATATGTCACATTGATATGTCCCATTGATATGTCACATTGATATGTCACATTGATATGTCACATTGATATGTCCCATTGATATGTCCCATTGATATGTCACATTGATATGTCACATTGATATGTCACATTGATATGTCACATTGATATGTCCCATTGATATGTCACATTGATATGTCACATTGATATGTCACATTGATATGTCACATTGATATACATTGATATGTCACATTGATATGTTACATTGATATGTCACATGGATATGTCACATTGATATGTCACATTGATATACATTGATATGTCACATTGATATGTTACATTGATATGTCACATTGATATGTCACATTGACATGTCACATTGATATACATTGATATGTCACATTGATATGTCACATTGATATGTCACATTGATATGTCACATGGATATACATTGATATGTCACATTGATATGTCACATTGATATACATTGATATGTCACATTGATATGTTACATTGATATGTCACATTGATATGTCACATTGATATACATTGATATGTCACATTGATATGTTACATGGATATATATTGATATGTCACATGGATATACATTGAAATGTCACATTGATATGTCACATGGATTTACATTGATATGTCACATGGATATACATTGATATATATCATTGATATACATTGATATCACATTGATATCTATCATTGATATACATTGATATGTCACATTGATATGTCACATTGATTTGTAACATTGATACCTATCTGTGTAGTATCATAGTGTCTGTAGTAGCATACTGTCTGTAGTATTATAGTGTAGTAGAGGTTATGGCCTCCGGCAGGTGTCTGCTATTATTTTCTGATTACTCTGCGTTGCGTCATCACCTCCCCTGTAAAAGCAGAAGTGAGGTGTGCGTTCCAGCACAACATGGCTGCCTTTGTCCCAGGTCAACAGTAGTATAACAGGTCTGTTGTCCCAGGTCAACAGTAGTATACCAGGTCTGTTGTCCCAGGTCAACAGTAGTCCACTATAACAGGTCTGTTGTCCCAGGTCAACAGTAGTATAACAGACCTGTTGTCCCAGGTCAACAGTAGTATAACAGGTCTGTTGTCCCAGGTCAACAGTAGTATAACAGGTATTTTGTCCCAGGTCAACAGTAGTATAACAGGTCTGTTGTCCCAGGTCAACAGTAGTATAACAGGTCTGTTGTCCCAGGTCAACAGTAGTATAACAGGTCTGTTGTCCCAGGTCAACAGTAGTATAACAGGTCTGTTGTCCCAGGTCAACAGTAGTATAACAGGTCTTTTGTCCCAGGTCAACAGTAGAATAACAGGTCTGTTGTCCCAGGTCAACAGTAGTATAACAGGTCTGTTGTCCCAGGTCAACAGCAGTATAACAGGTCTGTTGTCCCAGGTCAACAGTAGTCCACTATAACAGGTCTGTTGTCCCAGGTCAACAGTAGTATAACAGGTCTGTTGTCCCAGGTAAACAGTAGTATAACAGGTCTGTTGTCCCAGGTCAACAGCAGTATAACAGGTCTGTTGTCCCAGGTCAACAGTAGTATAACATGCCTGTTGTCCCAGGTCAACAGTAGTATAACAGGTCTGTTGTCCCAGGTCAACAGTAGTATAACAGACCTGTTGTCCCAGGTCAACAGTAGTCCACTATAACAGGTCTGTTGTCCCAGGTCAACAGTAGTATAACAGGTCTGTTGTCCCAGGTCAACAGTAGTCCACTATAACAGGTCTGTTGTCACAGGTCAACAGTAGTATAACAGGTCTGTTGTCCCAGGTCAACAGCAGTATAACAGGTCTGTTGTCCCAGGTCAACAGTAGTCCACTATAACAGGTCTGTTGTCCCAGGTCAACAGTAGTCCACTATAACAGGTCTGTTGTCCCAGGTCAACAGTAGTATAACAGGTCTGTTGTCCCAGGTTAACAGCAGTATAACAGGTCTGTTGTCCCAGGTCAACAGTAGTCCACTATAACAGGGAATAAGTTGCCATTTTGAAAGCAAAACTAGAACCCAAATATCATCTGCGCCCCGGAACCTCTAGGGGTCCATTTTACCCCCTTCCTAAATGGTTGCTCTCTTTTGTATTTTAAGTACTTGTTAATCATGTTTAATGACCTTTAATGCATTTCTGAAGAGAGTCCTGGAGCAGAGAAACAAGCCTGAGACTTCAGCACTACTGTCCTCTTCAATCAATACCTCTGTTCATTTAACTCTCCTCACTGTGTGTGTTGGGGGTTGGGACATGGGTCTCTGAGTGTGTGTGTGTGTGTGTGTGTTAACTCTCTCTTCACTCTCTCTTCACTCTCTCTTCACACCAGAGGCCAGTTTACACGTTTGAGGTTGAGCCCTGATACTATGCCATTCCATTTGATCTTCTGAATCACTTCCTGGATCAGGTGTTGTGGGAAAGTAGATTTTACCCCTTTTCCGCAAGAGCTTTCTGTTTGATCAGATCCAACTAGCTGCAACAAGCTTTCTGTTTGATCAGATCCAACTAGCTGCAACGAGCTTTCTGTTTGATCAGATCCAACTAGCTGCAACGAGCTTTCTGTTTGATCAGATCCAACTAGCTGCAACGAGCTTTCTGTTTGATCAGATCCAACTAGCTGCAACGAGCTTTCTGTTTGATCAGATCCAACTAGCTGCAACGAGCTTTCTGTTTGATCAGATCCAACTAGCTGCAAAGAGCTTTCTGTTTGATCAGATCCAACTAGCTGCAACGAGCTTTCTGTTTGATCAGATCCAACTAGCTGCAACGAGCTTTCTGTTTGATCAGATCCAACTAGCTGCAACGAGCTTTCTGTTTGATCAGATCCAACTAGCTGCAACGAGCTTTCTGTTTGATCAGATCCAACTAGCTGCAACAAGCTTTCTGTTTGATCAGATCCAACTAGCTGCAACGAGCTTTCTGTTTGATCAGATCCAACTAGCTGCAACGAGCTTTCTGTTTGATCAGATCCAACTAGCTGCAACGAGCTTTCTGTTTGATCAGATCCAACTAGCTGCAACGAGCTTTCTGTTTGATCAGATCCAACTAGCTGCAACAAGCTTTCTGTTTGATCAGATCCAACTAGCTGCAACGAGCTTTCTGTTTGATCAGATCCAACTAGCTGCAACGAGCTTTCTGTTTGATCAGATCCAACTACCTGCAACAAGCTTTCTGTTTGATCAGATCCAACTAGCTGCAACGAGCTTTCTGTTTGATCAGATCCAACAAGCTGCAACGAGCTTTCTGTTTGATCAGATCCAACTAGCTGCAACAAGCTTTCTGCTTGATCAGATCCAACAAGCTGCAACGAGCTTTCTGTTTGATCAGATCCAACTAGCTGCAACGAGCTTTCTGTTTGATCAGATCCAACAAGCTGCAACGAGCTTTCTGTTTGATCAGATCCAACTAGCTGCAACAAGCTTTCTGTTTGATCAGATCCAACAAGCTGCAACGAGCTTTCTGTTTGATCAGATCCAACTAGCTGCAACAAGCTTTCTGTTTGATCAGATCCAACTACCTGCAACAAGCTTTCTGTTTGATCAGATCCAACTAGCTGCAACGAGCTTTCTGTTTGATCAGATCCAACTACCTGCAACAAGCTTTCTGTTTGATCAGATCCAACTACCTGCAACAAGCTGCCATTTTGAAAAGGTTGCAACGGATTCCAGTAACAACTGGACCTCGTCACTGGGTTTGTTTCCAGGGAGTTGTTCCGATGGTACAGGGTCCCATTTGGGCCTTGCTGTTGTTATTTCCGTGGGAATAGCCGTGTTACCAGAGTAACCTTGACCTCTGTTGTCGTCTTCCTTTAATGGTTTAATGAGGAGAGAATTGTTAAGATGCTCAGGACCTTAGTCGATTAATCAATCACTTTAATTAACCAGGAGAGAGGTGGAAGGGGGAGAGAAGGAGGGAGGATGGGAGGAAGGGATACAGGGAGAGAGAAAAGGGGAGAGAAGGAGGGAGGATGGGAGGAAGGGATACAGGGAGAGAGAAAGGGGGAGAGAAGGAGGGAGGATGGGAGGAAGGGATACAGGGAGAGAGAAAGGGGGAGAGAAGGAGGGAGGATGGGAGGAAGGGATACAGGGAGAGAGAAAGGGGGAGAGAAGGAGGGAGGATGGGAGGAAGGCATACAGGGAGAGAGAAAGGGGGGAGAAGGAGGGAGGATGGGAGGAAGGGATACAGGGAGAGAGAAAGGGGGAGAGAAGGAGGGAGGATGGGAGGAAGGGATACAGGGAGAGAGAAAGGGGAAGAGAAGGAGGGAGGATGGGAGGAAGGGATACAGGGAGAGAGAAAGGGGGAGAGAAGTTAGCTACCGCTAAACTTTGTCCAAACAAGTCAAATTACGTTTCTTTTTAGTCCTCAGTTACTCTAAAATGTAAATAAACTTTAATATTTCATATGGAAAGTAGTATGTTCAATAGGAAATCAAAATTAGTAAGCGCACGCCGAAAGACTGATATTGCTCAGGTGGTGTCCTAACCAAAACTCAAAATTCTTGCTTGTTTTTCAAAACACAAGCCTGAAACCTCCAATAAAGACTGTTGCCATCTAGTGGGAGCCATATTAATTGCAATATGGTAGACAGATTTACAAAGGAACAATAGGTTTCCATTTTAAGAGCCTGGGACCTCAAAAATATATATCTGGTTGTTTATTCTTCAGATTTTCGCCTGACATATAAATTCTGTTATAGTTTCAGACATTGTTTTAATAGTTTTAGAAACTGCAAATCGTTTTTTATCCAATGATACCAATTATATGCCTATCCTGATCCGTATCCCGAGTAACAGGCAGTTTACTTTGGGCACGTCAGTCAGGCGTACATTTAGGAAACTGGACCCTATCCCAGAGATGTTTTAATGACTACGACTGCATAGCAGAATGACTCCATTCTCTGACGTTTTGGGGTTAGATAGTGGAGACGTCCATTCTCTGATGTATTGGGGTTTAGATAGTGGAGACGTCCATTCTCTGACATAGTGGAGACATCCATTCTCTGACGTAGTGGGGTTTAGATAGTGGAGACGTCCATTCTCTGAAGTAGTGGGGTTTAGATAGTGGAGACATCCATTCTCTGACGTAGTGGGGTTTAGATAGTGGAGACGTCCATTCTCTGATGTATTGGGGTTTAGATAGTGGAGACGTCCATTCTCTGACATAGTGGAGACGTCCATTCTCTGACATAGTGGAGACGTCCATTCTCTGACGTAGTGGGGTTTAGATAGTGGAGACGTCCATTCTCTGAAGTAGTGGGGTTTAGATAGTGGAGATGTCCATTCTCTGAGGTATTGGGGTTAGATAGTGGAGTAGTCCATTCTCTGACATAGTGGAGACGTCCATTCTCTGAGGTATTGGGGGTTAGAGAGTGGAGACGTCCATTCTCTGAGGTAGTGGGGTTTAAATAGTGGAGATGTCCATTCTCTGAGGTATTGGGGTTAGATAGTGGAGTAGTCCATTCTCTGACATAGTGGAGACGTCCATTCTCTGAGGTATTGGGGGTTAGAGAGTGGAGACGTCCATTCTCTGAGGTATTGGGGGTTAAAGAATGGAGATGTCCATTCTCTGACGTAGTGGGGGTTAGATAGTGAAGATGTCCTTTCTCTGACGTAGTGGAGACGTCCATTCTCTGACATAGTGGAGACGTCCATTCTCTGAGGTATTGGGGGTTAGATAGTGAAGATGTCCATTCTCTGACGTAGTGGCGGTTAGATAGTGGAGACGTCCATTCTCTGACGTAGTGGGGGTTAGATAGTGAAGATGTCCATTCTCTGACGTAGTGGGGGTTAGGTAGTGGAGACATCCATTGTCTGACGTAGTGGGGGTTAGATAGTGGAGACGTCCATTCTCTGAGGTATTGGGGGTTAGATAGTGGAGACATCCATACTCTGAGGTAGTGGGGGTTAGATAGTGGAGACATCCATTCTCTGAGGTAGTGGGGGTTAGATAGTGGAGACATCCATTCTCTGACGTAGTGGGGGTTAGATAGTGGAGACATCCATTCTCTGACCTAGTGGGGGTTAGATGGTGGAGACATCCATTCTCTGAGGTAGTGGGGGTTAGATAGTGAACACGTCCATTCTCTGACGTAGTGAGGGTTAGATAGTGGAGACGTCCATTCTCTGAGGTAGGGGGGGTTAGATAGTGGAGATGTCCATTCTCTGAGGTAGTGGGGGTTAGATAGTGGAGACGTCCATTCTCTGAGGTAGTGGGGGTTAGATAGTGGAGATGTCCATTCTCTGAGGTTGTGGGGGTTAGATAGTGGAGACGTCCATTCTCTGAGGTAGTGGGGGTTAGATAGTGGAGATGTCCATTCTCTGAGGTAGTGGGGGTTAGATATTGGAGACGTCCATTCTCTGACGTAGTGAGGGTTAGATGGTGGAGACGTCATCTGTCTTCCCAGAGCTTCTGCTTATCTTGTCAGTGTGTGTTTGTTTGATCTGGGTCACTGCTTGACCTGCACCAAGTCCTGACCCAACACACACACACTATAGATAGTCCAAACACTGATAACAGTTATTATATTATAGATACTACACACACTGTCTGATAACAGTTAGGAGGGAGGGAGGGACAGAGAGCTCTATACTAACCTGGGAGGGAGGGAGGGATGGAGGGTGTGAGAGCTCTATACTAACCTGATTGGGAGGGAGGGAGGGTGTGAGAGAGAGCTCTACACTAACCTGATTGGGAGGGAGGGAGGGAGGGAGGGAGAGCTCTACACTAACCTGTGAGGGAGGGAGGGAGGGAGGGAGGGAGGGAGGGAGGGAGGGAGGGAGGGAGGGAGGGCTCTACACTAACCTGATTGGGAGGGAGGGAGGGCACGAGAGAGAGATCTATACTAACCAGAGAAGCAGGGAGGGAGGGCTCTATACTAACCTGAGAGGGAGGGAGGGAGGGAGGGAGGGAGGGAGGGAGGGAGGGAGGGAGGGAGGGAGGGAGGGAGAGCTCTATACTAACCTGAGAGGGAGGGATGGAGGGAGGGATGGAAGACGTGAGAGATAGCTTTATACTAACCTGAGAGGGTGGTATTGGAGTTTCAGCATTCTAGGCTAGTCTGTTTCTAATACATCTTAATCTCAAGGATATTGAAGTCTGTGTGACTGTGTGTGTGCACGATTGTGTAGGCGTGTGTGCGAGCTGAGTCCTATTCATCATGCAGGTCCCGTCTTCATTCCTATGAGGTGACACTTGGCCAGCCCAGAATATATTTACAGCGGAACCTGTCTTCATTCCTATGATGTGACACTTGGCCAGCCCAGAATATATTTACAGCGGAACCTGTCTTCATTCCTATGAGGTGACACTTGGCCAGCCCAGAATATATTTACAGCGGAACCTGTCTTCATTCCTATGATGTGACACTTGGCCAGCCCAGAATATATTTACAGCGGAATCTGTCTTCATTCCTATGATGTGACACTTGGCCAGCCCAGAATATATTTACAGCAGAACCTTTATGAACTCTGGCGAACGTGCCCGGACCACAAACTACACCTGTCACACCGGTGCGCCGCCATAAAAACTCCCCTCAGCTGCATCAATGAAAGTAGGGAGCCAAAAGGTGACAGCTAATGTCGTCTGCGTCCCCCCCCCCCCCCAAAAAAAAAAAGTTTCTCTCACAGGAGCTAGCTGGAGCAGGGATTTAGTGACTGTCTTTTTGGATTTAAAACTCTGGGAGAAGACAGGTGGTTTTGACAGGTAGAGAAGAGAGCTTGTGCTTTTTATGTCAACCTGTTGAACTGTGTGTATGTGTGTGTGTGTGTGTGTGTGTGTGTGTGTGACAGAGATAGAGATAATTTTGGAGAGTGCCAGAGGGATGACTGGTATTGATTGTTCTGCTGTACGATCCGTCTTAATCCCACTCTCTAGAGGGAGAGAGAGAGAATGGGTGAAAGAGAGAGACAGAGACAAGAAGAGATAGAGAGAAGAGAAGAGGGAGAGAGACAAGAAGAGGGAGAGAGATGAGAGACAAGAAGCGAAAGAGAGAGTACAGTTTCAATGGTCCAGTTTTAAGCGAGTCCAGCTTGAATGGTTAATGAGGGAGACCAGCTTGAATGGTTAATGAGGGAGACCAGCTTGAATGGTTAATGAGGGAGACCAGCTTGAATGGTTAATGAGGGAGACCAGCTTGAATGGTTAATGAGCTAGTCCAGCTTGAATGGTTAATGAGGGAGACCAGCTTGAATGGTTAATGAGGGAGACCAGCTTGAATGGTTAATGAGGGAGACCAGCTTGAATGGTTAATGAGGGAGACCAGCTTGAATGGTTAATGAGGGAGACCAGCTTGAATGGTTAATGAGGGAGACCAGCTTGAATGGTTAATGAGCTAGTCCAGCTTGAATGGTTAATGAGGGAGACCAGCTTGAATGGTTAATGAGGGAGACCAGCTTGAATGGTTAATGAGGGAGACCAGCTTGAATGGTTAATGAGGGAGACCAGCTTGAATGGTTAATGAGGGAGACCAGCTTGAATGGTTAATGAGGGAGACCAGCTATTGACGGAGACCAGCTTGAATGGTTAATGAGCAAGTCCAGCTTGAATCTTTAATGATTCAGACCAGCTTTAATGGTTAATGAGCAAGTCCAGATTGTATTGTTAATGAGCGAGTCCAGCTTGAATGGTTAATGAGCGACACCAGCTATTGAGCGAGACCAGCTTGAATGGTTAATGAGCGAGACCAGCTTGATTGGTTAATGAGTGAGACCAGCTTGAATATTTAATGAGCAAGTCCAGCTTTAATGGCTAATGAGTGAGACCAGCTCATGAGTGAGACCAGCTTGAATGGTTAATGAGCGAGACCAGCTTGAATGGTTAATTAGCGAGTCCAGCTTGAATGGTTAATGAGCGTGACCAGCTCATGAGCGAGTCCAGCTTCAATGGTTAATGAGCAAGACCAGCTTGAATGGCTAATGAGCGTGACCAGCTCATGAGTGACACCAGCTTGAGTGATTAATGATTGAGACCAGCTTGAATGTTAAATGATCGAGATCATCTTGAATGTTTAATGATCGAGACCATCTTGAATGTTTAATGAGCGAGTCCAGTTTGAATGGTTAAGAGGGAGAATAATATGTTCAATAGTGGAACTTAAATAACTTTGAGCGTGCACCTCATTCACGCACCAACAAGACTACTTTTCTAATGAGAGACACGTTGTAGTTTTTCCAACTACTTGCTAATTTAAAAAAAAAAACAAGCCTGAAACCCTTTCTAAAGACTGTTGACATCTAGTGGAAGCCATAGGAACTGCAATCTGGGTCATATCTATTTGTATATCCCATAGGCTAGCATTGAAATGGCCTTTGT
This sequence comes from Oncorhynchus clarkii lewisi, assembly GCF_045791955.1. Lineage (NCBI taxonomy): Eukaryota > Metazoa > Chordata > Actinopteri > Salmoniformes > Salmonidae > Oncorhynchus > Oncorhynchus clarkii. The sequence continues at coordinate 71,512,704 of NC_092164.1, read as the reverse complement.
TTCAACAAGTCAAAATACGTTTCTATTTACTCCTCAGATACCCTAAAATGTAATCAAACTATAATATTTCAGAAAGAAGTATGTTCAATAGGAAACCTATTTTAGCAGGTGCTTAATGTCTTCAAACACGAATTTCCAAGACTGTGTCCCTCAACTAAAACTGTAATTTCTTTTTCATTTTTGACGTTACAAGCCTGAAACGTTAGACATAGACTGCTGACACGCTGTGGATTGCATCCATCCAGGGAGCAAATTTTCAATATGATCTTTCTCTTGAATTTCTAAGAGGATGGTCTCTTAAAAAAAACAATTCTGTTTGGTTTTTCTTTGCATTTTCTCCTACCGTATCTATTGTGTTATATTCTCCTACATTATTTTATATTCTCCAACATTTCTACAAACTTCAAAGCGTGTTCTTTCCAATGGTACCAATTATATGCATATCCTGGCTTCAGGGCCTGAGCAACAGAGGATACCTAAGGAGTTGTATAGTAAGAATAACCAGGTCTGAGCTGAGACATAGAGCACGACCCTATTGGTGACCGTCAGGCCAATAGCAGAAGGTGTTGTGGCCAGTGAACCAGGAAACAACGGCTCCTTTAGCATACCGTTGCTAATTAGCATCCTTCTGTTTGCATGGCTGATATAGATCAACGGGCAAGACTTATCTATCGACTGGCTGCAACAAGGGGAGAGGGATGGAGACTATTATAGTTGACAAGTACACACACACGCACACACGCACACAAACACACACACACAATTTAGCTTGTTAGCATGGGCACCAAGCCAGTGCTAGCCGAGCCGTCACGTCTGGCTGGATATTGAATAGGAAACAGGGAAACAGACAGTGAAACAGAGTCCCGTGGGTTTATCACCCCTCTGTGCTCCCAAGGACCAGCTAGCACTCCATTCTGCTCTGTCATGTTCATTAGCATCAATGATAGGCCCCCAGCTACAGAGAACACTGCATGATGGAGTGTGTCTGTGTGGGGAGGTTGGTTATTTGTGTGTGTGTGTGTGTGTGTGTGTGTGTGTGTGTGCGCTCACTCGAGTGTGTCCATGTCTCTGTGTCTCTGCAGTATCTCTGTGTCTGTCTATTCCTGCTGGCTGTGTGTTAGTGTCTCTCTCTCTCTCTGTTTCTCTCTCTCTCTCTGTCTCTCTCTCTCTCTCTCTGTCTCTCTCTCTCTCTGTTTCTCTCTCTCTCTACCCTCTCTCTCTCCCCTCCCTCCCCCCATCTCTCTCCCTCTCTCTCTTTCTCTCTCTCTCCCCTCCCTTCCCCCATCTCTCTCTCTCTCTCTCTCTCTCTCTCTCTCTCTCTCTGTCTGTCTGTCTGTATTTCTCTCTCTCTCTCTCTTTCTCTCTCTCTCTCTCTCTCTCTCTCTCTCTCTCTCTCTGTCTCTCTCTCTCTCTCTGTCTCTGTCTCTTTCTCTCTCTCTCTCTCTGTCTCTCTCTCTGTCTCTCTCTCTCTCTGTTTCTCTCTCTCTCTCTCTCTGTTTCTCTCTCCCCTCCCTCCCCCCATCTCTCTCTCTCTCTCTGATTCCCTTCAGGCCATACAGTGTATATTCTGACTCTCTACTGTACCTGTACATCATTAGAGTTCCTAGAGGGTCAAGTCCTTCTTCTCCACAGCAGAACATTTCACTGTTTATATCCGCTGTTTCTACGTTACCCTCATTGATGTCCTTGTTTTCTCTGTTGATTGTAAGGCTACGATAGAGTCCTCCATTTCAGTGATATGAAAAGAGAGAAAGATGTTGAATAAGCAATCTTTGATGATTAAATAGAGCAAAGTGACACAGGGGAAAAGGATGAGTGTGCTGTGCTGTGATGAGATGTGATGAGATGTGCTGAGATGTGATGTGATGAGATGTGCTGAGATGTAATGTGATGAGATGTGATGAGAAGTGCTGAGATGTGATGAGATGTGATGAGATGTGATGTGATGAGATGTGATGAGATGTAATGTGATGTGATGAGATGTGATGAGATGTAATGAGATGTGATGTGATGAGATGTGATGAGATGTGATGAGATGTGATGTGATGAGATGTGCTGAGATGTGATTAGATGTGCTGAGATGTGCTGTGATGAGATGAGATGAGATGTGATGTGATGAGATGTGCTGAGATGTGCTGAGATGTGCTGAGATGTGATGAGATGTGATGAGATGTGATGTGATGTGATGAGATGTGATGAGATGTGATGAGATGTAATGTGATGAGATGTGATGTTATGAGATGTGATGTGATGAGATGTGATGAGATGTGATGAGATGAGATGTGATGTGATGAGATGTGCTGAGATGTGATGAGATGTGCTGAGATGTGCTGTGATGAGATGAGATGAGATGTGATGAGATGTGATGTGCTGAGATGTGATGAGATGTGCTGAGATGTGATGAGATGTGATGAGATGTGATGAGAAGTGCTGAGATGAGATGTGATGAGATGTGATGAGATGTGATGTGATGAGATGTGATGAGATGTGATGTGATGAGATGAGATGTGATGTGATGAGATGTGATGAGAAGTGATGAGAAGTGCTGAGATGTGATGAGATGAGATGTGATGTGATGAGATGTGATGTGATGAGATGTGATGTGATGAGATGTGATGAGATGTGATGAGATGTGATGAGATGAGATGTGATGAGATGTGATGAGATGAGATGTGATGAGATGTGATGTGATGAGATGAGATGTGATGAGATGTGATGAGATGTGATGAGATGTGATGTGATGAGATGTGCTGAGATGTGATGAGATGTGCTGTGCTGTGCTGAGATGTAATGAGATGTGATGAGATGTGATGAGATGAGCTGAGCTGAGATGTGCTGTGCTGTGATGAGAAGTGATGAGAGAGGAAACATGAATATGGACCAAGGCTAGCTTCTCTCGCTAGCTTCTCTTTCTTGCTAGTTTCTCTTTCTTGCTAGCTTCTCTTGCTAGCTTCTATTTCTTGCGATCTTCTCTCTCTTGCTTCTCTCTCTTGCTAGATTATCTTTCTTGCTAGCTTCTCTTGCTAGATTATCTTTCTTGCTAGCTTCTCTTTCTTGCTTCTCTTTCTTGCTTGCTTCTCCTTCATGCTAGATTCTCTTTCTTGCTATCTTCTCTCGCTAGCTTGAATCTCTTGCAAACTACTTTAGCACACAAACATAGGCCAGATGCTTGGGGTGGTCTCTTCCTGACAGATGGCTGTTCAGCTGGGGGAGGAGCCAGGCAGAGGGGCTGGTCTCTTCCTGAGAGCTATACAGCTGGGGGAAGAGCCAGGCAGAGAGGCTAGTCTCTACCTGACAGCTGTTCAGCTGGGGGAGGAGCCAGGCAGAGGGGGTGGTCTCTACCTGACAGCTGTTCAGATGGGGGAGGAGCCAGGCAGTGGGGGTGGACTTTCTCTATCAACTGTTCAGCTGGGGGAGGAGCCAGGCAGAAGGGGGTGGTCTCTTCCTGACAGGAGTAGGGAAATACAATTTGTTTTACTAGCCATATACTTGATTGTACAAAATGGGTTAGGGTTGATGATGAACAGTATGCTCTTTCCTTGACATAGACTGACCAGGTGAATCCAGGTGAAAGCTATGATCCCTTATTGACCCCACTTGTTAAATCCACTTCAATCAGTGTAGTTGAAGGGGAGGAGACAGGTTGAATTAGGATTTTTAAGCCTTGAGACAATTGAGACATGGATTGTGTGTGTTTGCCATTCAGAAGGTGAATGGACAAGACGAAGGGTTTAAAGTGCCTTTTGAACAGGGTGTTGTAGTAGGGGACAGCCACACCGGTTTGTGTCAAGAACTGCAACGCTGCTGGATTTTTCCCGCTCAACAGTTTCCCATGTGTATCAAGAATGGTCCAACACCCAAAACACAACCAGCCAACTTGACACAACTGTGGGAAGCATTGGAGTCGACATGGGCCAGTAAAACACTTTCCACACTTTCGACACAGTCCATGCCTCGACGAATTGAAGCTGTTTTGTATGTATCCAATATTAGAAAGTTGTTCCTAATATTTTGTTCACTCAGTGTGTATCCAATAATATTTATATTATTTCAAATCTGTCTGTTTATAACTTTGTTTTACTCTTTTTTTACTCCCTACTCCTCCTCCCTCCTCATCCTTCCTGCTCCTTCCTGCTCCTCCTTCCTGCTCTTCCCTCCTCCTCCCCGCTCCTCCTCCCTCCTCCTCCCTCCTCCTTGCTCCTCCTCCTCCCTCCTCCCTGCTCCTCCCTCCTCCTCCCTGCTCCTCATCCCTCCTCCTCCCTTCTCCTCCTCCCTCCTCCTCCCTGCTCCTCATCCCTCCTCCTCCCTGCTCCTCCCCCAACCTAATCTTTACCCTTGGCCTCTGCAGACCTTGGGGACCCCCAGAACAGATTACAGCAGGCTTACCAAAGCAGGCTGTAGATCTAGAGGCTTTAACTCAGGAGGCTTTATCAATGAGGCTTTATCAATGAGGCTTTATCAATGAGGCTTTATCTCTGGGGGCTTTAACTCTAATACAGTAGAACAATTATATATACAGTGAGTGCAAAGGAAGTAAGATTAGGGAGGTAAGGCAATAAATAGGCCATGGTGGCGAAGTAATTACAATATCCCAATTAAACACTGGAGTGATAGATGTGCAGAAGATGAATGTGCAAGTGGAGATACTGGGGTGCAAAGGAGCAAGATAAATACATACATAAATACAGTTTTGGGATGAGGTAGTTGGATGGGCTATTTACAGATGGGCTATGTACAGGTGCAGTGATCTGTGAGCTGCTCTGACAGCTGATGCTTAAAGTTAGTGAGGGAGATATAAGACTCCAGCTTCAGTGATTTTTGCAGTTCGTTCCAGTAATTGGCAACAGAGAACTGGAAGGAAAGGTGACCAAAGGAGGAATTGGTTTTGGGGGTGACCAGTGACATATACCTGCTGGAGCACGTGCTACAAGTGGGTGCTGCTATGGTGACCAGCGAGCTGAGATAAGGCGGAGCTTTACCTAGCAGAGACTTGTGGATGACCTGGAGCCAGTGGGTTTGGCGATGAGAATGAAGTGAGGGCCAGCCAACGAGAGCGTACAGGTCGCAGTGCTGGGTAGTATATGGGGCTTTGGGGACAAAACGGATGGCACTGTGATAGATTGCATCCAATTTATTGAGTAGGGTATTGGAGGCTATTTTGTAAATGACAGTGCCTAAGTCGTGGATCGGTAGCATGGTCAGTTTTACAAGGGTATATTTGGCAGCATGAGTGAAGGAGGCTTTGTTGCAAAATAGGAAGCTTAGATTTAATTTTGGATTGGATTATCTCTGGAGGTTTCATCTCAGGAGGCTTCATCTCTGGAGGTTTCATCTCTGGAGGCTTCATCTCTGGAGGCTTCATCTCAGGAGGCTTCATTTCAGGAGGCTTCATCTCTGGAGGTTTCATCTATGGAGGCTTCATCTCTGGAGGCTGTATCTATGGAGGCTGTATCTATGGAGGCTGTATCTATGGAGGCTTTATCCCTGAAGGCTATGTTGAGTCTAGACTTTGTTGAGTCTGGACTCTATCATGTTAGCTCCATGATAACATGATACAGTCCAGACTCCCAGTGGTTCTTCAGGACAGACTCCCAGTGGCTCCTCAGGACAGACTAGAGTCAGTATGAGAGGGGAGATAACATGATACAGTCCAGACTCCCAGTGGTTCCTCAGGACAGACTCCCAGTGGTTCCTCAGGACAGACTAGAGTCAGTATGAGAGGGGAGATAACATTATATAGTCCAGACTCCCAGTGGTTCCTCAGGACAGACTAGAGTCAGTTTGAGAGGGGAGATAACATGATACAGTCCAGACTCCCAGTGGTTCCTCAGGACAGACTATAGTCAGTTTGAGAGGGGAGATAACATGATACAGTCCAGACTCCCAGTGGTTCCTCAGGACAGACTCCCAGTGGTTCCTCAGGACAGACTAGAGTCAGTATGAGAGGGGAGATAACATGATGCAGTCCAGACTCCCAGTGGTTCATCAGGACAGACTAGAGTCAGTTTGAGAGGGGAGATAACATGATACAGTCCAGACTCCCAGTGGTTCCTCAGGACAGACTCCCAGTGGTTCCTCAGGACAGACTAGAGTCAGTATGAGAGGGGAGATAACATGATGCAGTCCAGACTCCCAGTGGTTCATCAGGACAGACTAGAGTCAGTTTGAGAGGGGAGATAACATGATACAGCCCAGACTCCCAGTGGTTCCTCAGGACAGACTCCCAGTGGTTCCTCAGGACAGACTAGAGTCAGTATGAGAGGGGAGATAACATGATGCAGTCCAGACTCCCAGTGGTTCCTCAGGACAGACTAGAGTCAGTTTGAGCTGGGAGATAACATGATACAGTCCAGACTCCCAGTGGTTCCTCAGGACAGACTCCCAGTGGTTCCTCAGGACAGACTAGAGTCAGTATGAGAGTCAGTGGAGCAGGACAGACTAGAGGTAGCAGTGAGTCAGTGGAGCAGGACAGACTAGAGGTAGCAGTGAGTCAGTGGAGCAGGACAGACTAGAGGTAGCAGTGAGTCAGTGGAGCAGGACAGACTAGAGGTAGCAGTGAGTCAGGGGAGCAGGACAGACTAGAGGTAGCAGTGAGTCAGGGGAGCAGGCCCGGTGATCTCCTGCTATAAAGTGACATCATTGCTGATACAGACTTCATCCTCAATCGGTAGACTACATGAGACACGTTTGACAGAAGTACAGAAAGTAACCCAAATTATATTACCGAACCGTTTTAATCACGTTCTAGTTTGATGACAGTGACATACTATCCTTGTCTCCAGTTCAGTTCAGGCTGTGTGTGTCTGTGAATTATGGGCTAATTATCAACCGTCTCTTAGAAGCTCTGGAGTCTCGCTGACAGATCATCAGTCTGACAAGTCAACCGGACGCACACAGAGACACAGACACAGTATGATGCGGCTCGGCTAGTCTTGGGGGGGGGGACAATGAAGTCACACCAGTTGTTTTAACTGAAGCTAATTGAGTCCAAAGGGACGTGTGTCGTGATTGATTTTTTTGTTGACTGAAGAAAAGAGGGAGAAAATAAGAAACGTGCACCGTGATTTCCACAAACTATCATACACTACCTACTGTAGAACTACTTCATGTATGTCTCTCTCTCTCATTTCTCATCATACACTACCTACTGTATAATTACTTCATGTATGTCTCTCTCTCTCTCTCTCTCTCTCTCTGCCTCTCTCTCTCCTCTCTCATCATGCCTTTCTCTCTCTCTCTCTCTCTCTGCCTCTCTCTCTCTCTGCCTCTCTCTCTCTCTCTCCCTCTCTCTCTCTCTGCCTCTCTCTCTCTGCCTCTCTCTCTCTATCTCTCCTCTCTCATCATGTGTCTCTCTCTCTCTCTCTCTCTCTCTCTCTCTCTCTCTCTGTCTCTCTCTCTGCCTCTCTCTCTCCTCTCTCATCATATATGTCTCTCTCTCTCTCTCTCTCTCTCTCTCTCTCTCTCTCTGCCTCTCTCTCTCGCTGCATCTCTCTCTCTCCTCTCTCATCATGCCTCTCTCTCTCTCTCTGCCTCTCTCTGCCTCTCTCTCTCTCTGCCTCTCTCTCTCTGCCTCTCTCTCTGCCTCTCTCTCTCCTCTCTCATCATGCCTCTCTCTCTGCCTCTCTCTCTCTCTCTGCCTCTCTCTGCCTCTCTCTGCCTCTCTCTCTCTCTCTCTACCTCTCTCTCTCTCCTCTCTCATCATGCCTCTCTCTCTCTCTCTGCCTCTCTCTCTCTCTCTCTCTCTCTCTCTCTCTGCCTCTCTCTCTCTCTCCTCTCTCATCATGCCTCTCTCTCTCTCTCTCTCTCTCTCTCTCTCTCTATTCTCTCCTCTCTCCTCTCTCTCTCCTCTCTCTCCTTTCTCATCATGCCTGTCCCTCTATGCTTTTTAGTTATTTCATCTCCATATCCTCAGCAGACTGTTTTTCATATCACATGACTGGATGGTTGCAGGACGAGTCTTTAGGTCACACCTACTAAGGATGATTACAGGAAGAGTCTTTAGGTCACACCTGTACGGGGATGATTACAGGAAGAGTCTTTAGGTCACACCTGTCTGGGGATGATTAGTCTTTAGGTCAAACCTGTCTAAGCTCTGGGGGTGAAGGGACATAATATAGCAAGAGGCAGAGATTATTCCTCGTAACACAGGCTTTGGGAAGCCTCTTAAAAAACGTTATTATACACATTTTGTTTCCACATTTGACTCATAAAACAGGCTTTGGATTTCCTACATCATCAGTTTAGACTTGACTGTAGTTTTGATCACATGTTGTTGTTTGCTAATGTTACCGTAGGTAGGATACAGTTAGTTACTGTAGGTGGGCTACAGTTATTTACTGTAAGTAGGTAGGATACAGTTAGTTACTGTAGGTAGGACACAGTTAGTTACTGTAGGTAGGATACAGTCAGTTACTGTAGGTAGGATACAGTTAGTTACTGTAGGTAGGATACAGTCAGTTACTGTAGGTAGGATACAGTTAGTTACTGTAGGTAGGATACAGTTAGTTACTTTAGGTGGGCTACAGTTAGTTACTGTAGGTAGGATACAATTAGTTACTGTAGGTAGGATACAGTTAGTTACTGTAGGTAGGACACAGTTAGTTACTGTAGGTAGGATACAGTTAATTACTGTAGGTAGGATACAGTTAGTTACTGTAGGTAGGATACAGTCAGTTACTGTAGGTAGGATACAGTCAGTTACTGTAGGTAGGATACAGTCAGTTACTGTAGGTAGGACACAGTTAGTTATTGTAGGTAGGATACAGTTAGTTACTGTAGGTTGGCTACAGTCAGACTGCCCTGGGTTTGTTGGCTCTATTCAGACTGCCCTGGGTTGGTTGGCTCTATTCATACTGCCCTGGGTAGGTTGGCTCCGGTCAGACTGCCCTGGGCTGGTTGGCTCTATTCAGACTGCCCAGGGTTGGTTGGTTCTTTTCAGACTGCCCTGGGCTGGTTGGTTCTATTTTTGACTGCCCTGGGTTGGTTGGCTCTATTCAGACTGCCCTGGGTTGGTTGGCTACAGTCAGACTGCCTTTGGTTGGTTGGCTCTATTCAGAATGCCCTGGGTTGGTTGGCTCTATTCAGAATGCCCTGGGTTGGTTGGCTACAGTCAGACTGCCCTGGGTTGGTTGGCTACAGTCAGACTTCCCTGGGATGGTTGGCTTGAGTCAGACTGCCCTGGGTTGGTTGGCTCTATTCCGACTGCCCTGGGTTGGTTGGCTACAGTCAGACTGCCCTGGGTAGGTTGGCTACAGTCAGACTGCCCTGGGCTGGTTGGCTCTATTCAGAATGCCCTGGGTTGGTTGGCTCTATTCAGACTGCCCTGGGTTGGTTGGCTCCGGTCAGACTGCCCTGGGTTGGTTGGCTCTATTCAGACTGCCCTGGGTTGGTTGGCTCTATTCAGACTGCCCTGGGTTGGTTGGCTCTTTTCAGACTGCCCTGGGCTGGTTGGCTCTATTCAGACTGCCCTGGGTTGGTTGGCTCTATTTTTGACTGCCCTGGGTTGGTTGGCTCTATTCAGACTGCCCTGGGTTGGTTGGTTCTATGCAGACTGCCCTGGGTTGGTTGGCTCTATTCAGAATGCCCTGGGTTGGTTGGCCCTGGTCAGACTGCCTTGGGTTGGTTGGCTCTATTCAGACTGCCCTGGGTTGGTTGGCTACAGTCAGACTGCCCTGGGTTGGTTGGCTACAGTCAGACTGCCCTGGGTTGGTTGGCTACAGTCAGACTTCCCTGGGATGGTTGGCTCGAGTCAGACTGCCCTGGGTTGGTTGGCTCTATTCAGACTGCCCTGGGTTGGTTGGCTCTATTCATACTGCCCTGTGTTGGTTGGCTCCAGTCAGAATGCCCTGTGTTGGTTGGCTCCAGTCAGAATGCCCTGGGTTGGTTGGCTCCATGTATATTTTGCCTGGTCTTTGTCTGCTCCTTTTCTGGCCTTCAGTGTGACCCACATCTAGCCTGTAGTTGTGTTACATTTAGCCTTGAATTTAACAAGGCTATTGGCACCCCATTGGCACCCTATTGGCACCCTAATGGCACCCTATTGGCACCCTATTGGCACCCTAATGGCACCCTATTGACCCCCTATTGACACCCTATTGGCACCCTATTGGCACCCTAATGGTACCCTAATGGCACCCGAATGGCACCCTATTGGCACCCTATTGGCACCCTAATGGCACCCTAATGGCACCCTAATGGCACCCTATTGACACCCTATTGGCACCCTATTGACACCCTATTGGCACCCTATTGACACCCTATTGACACCCTATTGACACCCTAATGGCACCCTAATGGCACCCCATTGGCACCCTAATGGCACCCTAATGGCACCCTATTCCCAACATTGCAGTGCATTACTATTGACCAGAGCCTTATGGGTTCGACCTGGGTTAAATGCAGTAATGTGGCCTGATCCTGCCATAAGTCCATCATTGTCCGTCTGTCTTTTCTCCTGGGGACAGTGGTGGCAGACTGCAGGGCGACGGAGCTTTCAGACAGGGAGTCCTGACTGTGAGTGACAGCTGACACAGGGCCTCTGTCAAAGCCAGGATTTCTACCCAGAGAGACATGGGCCTTTGTAGGGCTGGACGGTATACCGTATTTGTACAATGCTATTTCAATGTTTGGCTTGTTACATGAGTTACGTCACCCTTGTAATGTGTTTATAGTTTACTCCGTTTTGCTACTTGAGTCGTCTCTCTCTCACCTAGATTAACGTGTTGTTTGTGCCACGGTATTTTATAAATCAGAGCTGGAATCGGCAAAGCACTAATATGTTTAGGCACATTAAATATACCTTGAGAGCAAACATAAAACACGAATTAGAGTTCACTGGGAAACACTGATCAACACTTTGGTTCCAGACGGAAGTGTTGTGGTTTTAATCCGTGTAGACGATAGTGTGTTGTGATATGTTAGTCCTTACTCTGTGATTCATATGGAATGCTGTACATCCCTCAGACATTCATCATGGCTTGGTCGTATAGGCCACAGATACAGCGTACCATCCTCTTATCCCAGACCCAGATGACTGGCTACAGTACCATCCTCTTATCCCAGACCCAGATGATTGAACACAGTACCGTCCTCTTATCCCAGACCCAGATGACTGGCTACAGTACCGTCCTCTTATCCCAGACCCAGATGACTGGCTACAGTACCGTCCTCTTATCCCAGACCCAGATGATTGAACACAGTACCTTCCTCTTATCCCAGACCCAGATGACTGGCTACAGTACCGTCCTCTTATCCCAGACCCAGATGACTGGCTACAGTACCGTCCTCTTATCCCAGACCCAGATGATTGAACACAGTACCTTCCTCCTCTCACGTTATAGTTACAGATTCAGAAGAAGTCAATCAGTGTTTACATTTCAAGCAGTTGTCGATGTTGGGTTGTACTGTACGTTGGGTTGTACTGTACGTTGGGTTGTACTGTATGTTGGGGTGTTCTGTATGTTGGGGTGTTCTGTACGTTGGGGTGTTCTGTACGTTGGGTTGTACTGTAGGTTGGGTTGTACGTTGGGTTGTACTGTACGTTGGGTTGTACTGTACGTTGGGTTGTACTGTAGGTTGGGTTGTACTGTACGTTGGGGTGTTCTGTACGTTGGGGTGTTCTGTATGTTGGGGTGTACTGTATGTTGGGGTGTTCTGTACGTTGGGTTGTACTGTACGTTGGGGTGTACTGTACGTTGGGGTGTACTGTATGTTGGGGTGTTCTGTACGTTGGGTTGTACTGTATGTTGGGGTGTTCTGTACGTTGGGTTGTACTGTACGTTGGGGTGTACTGTATGTTGGGGTGTACTGTACGTTGGGTTGTACTGTACGTTGGGGTGTTCTGTACGTTGGGGTGTTCTGTATGTTGGGGTGTTCTGTACGTTGGGGTGTACTGTATGTTGGGGTGTTCTGTACTTTGGGGTGTTCTGTATGTTGGGGTGTTCTGTACGTTGGGTTGTACTGTAGGTTGGGTTGTACTGTATGTTGGGTGTTGGGCTTGTTTTCAGATTTCACCGGCTGAATGTTTTAATCAATGGCGCTATTGGATGGGCTTTATCTATGAGAGTGTGCTATCGGATAGATATACACGAGCACACACCCACACACACACAGACACACACACGCACGTACGCACGCACGCACGCACGCATGCACACACACACACACACACACACACAGAGACAAACACACACACACAGAGACAACACACACACACACACACACACAAAGACAACACACACAGAGATACACACACACACAGAGATGCACACACACAGAGATACACACACACACAAAGAGAGACAACACACACACAGACACACACACACAAACACACACACAGTATGACAACAATTCTCACTCAGAAAACATACATTGTCACTCGTAACACACCGACCAAAAACACAACAGGCAGCATGACATGAACAATGAGCCTTTCTCTTTGAATAATTGAATGATTTTTCACGTAAATCAGTATTTCATTATAGAATAAGAATAACACCTTTTCACTTGACTAAAGTAACTAATGTAACAAAGAATAAATCAGAAATGGAGCATTTCGCTTCAGTAGCTTTTATTTTTTCTGAATCTTTGCATATAGTATATATATATATATATAGTATATATATACATTTAGTAATTTACTTGTGAAAAATATAAACCTGAAACAAAATTCCAGGACTGCAACAATAATACTAATTAATAATAATAATTTATAATAATAATTTATAATAATAATTAATAATAATAATTCATAATAATAATTCATAATAATAATTCATAATAATAATTCATAATAATAATTCATAATAATAATTCATACTAATAATTCATACTAATAATTTATAATAATAATTAATAATAATAATTAATAATAATAATTCATAATAATAATTAATAATAATAATTTATAATAATAATTACAACAAAACCATCATCAACATGTATAATCACTCATACTGTACAGTACTGTGCGGGTTCTAGTTACCCTGTGATGGTTCTAGTTACCCCTGTGAGGGTTCTGGTTACCCCTGTGAGGGTTCTGGTTACCCCTGTGAGGGTTCTAGTTACCCCTGTGAGGGTTCTAGTTACCTCTGTGATGGTTCTGGTTTCCCCTGTGATGGTTCTGGTTACCCCTGTGATGGTTCAAGTTACCCCTGTGAGGGTTCTGGTTACCCCTGTGCGGGTTCTAGTTACCCTGTGATGGTTCTAGTTACCCCTGTGAGGGTTCTGGTTACCCCTGTGAGGGTTCTGGTTACCCCTGTGAGGGTTCTAGTTACCCCTGTGAGGGTTCTGGTTACCCCTGTGAGGGTTCTAGTTACCCCTGTGAGGGTTCTGGTTACCCCTGTGAGGGTTCTAGTTACCCCTGTGATGGGGTAACCACCATAATTTGCAAATAAATTCGTTAAAAAAAAATTGTTTCCCTCATTTTGTCTGTCATAGTTGAAGTGTACCTATGATGAAAATTACAGGCTTCTCTCATCTTTAAGTGGGAGAACTTGCACAATTGGTGGCTGACTAAATCCTTTTTTGCCCACTGTATATTATATTAAAATACATGTTCATTCAGTATTGTTGTAATTGTCATTATTACAAATAAATAAAACATATTGTCAGATTAATCGGTGGCACAGAGAGACAGGAAACACAGGGATAAATACACTGGTACAGGGAGACAGGAAACACAGGGATACATACACTGGTACAGAGAGACAGGAAACACAGGGATAAATACACTGGTACAGAGAGACAGGAAACACAGGGATAAATACACTGGTACAGAGAGACAGGAAACACAGGGATAAATACACTGGTACAGGGAGACAGGAAACACAGGGATAAATACACTGGTACAGAGAGACAGGAAACACAGGGATAAATACACTGGTACAGAGAGACAGGAAACACAGGGATAAATACACTGGCACAGAGAGACAGGAAACACAGGGATAAATAGACTGGTACAGAGAGACAGGAAACACAGGGATAAATACACTGGTACAGAGAGACAGGAAACACAGGGATAAATACACTGGCACAGAGAGACAGGAAACACAGGGATAAACAGACTGGTACAGAGAGACAGGAAGCACAGGGATAAATACACTGGTACAGAGAGACAGGAAACACAGGGATAAATACACTGGTACAGAGAGACAGGAAACACAGGGATAAATACACTGGGGATAATAAGCGACACCTCGAGGGGGTGGAGACAATCACAAGAACAGGTGAAACAGATTAGGGTGTGACATATGTACCCTGATTGGTTATTGAACAGACATCTTACCTGGACAGACATCTTACCTGAACAGACATCTTACCTGAACAGACATCTTACCTGGACAGACATCTTACCTGGACAGACATCTTACCTGGACAGACATCTTACCTGGACAGACATCTTACCTGTACATATTGATACCGGAGTTCTTTCACACATTCACCGTTTCTCTCAAAGGGTACAGTGTTTCATGCTTGTTTCTCTAGGACTCTGGCAATTGTCGTTTTTCTGACCATATTCACATTGCCAACAGTGATATGGTCTGCCATCACTCTGTCCCCAATTTCCTGCAGTTGTATTGCATTGTTGCCAATTACCATGTCAATTTCCTGCCGTCCGATAATATTCTGCCTCTCCCTCCTGTGGGAGGCAACCTTTGGATCCTACTGAAAAACACAAAACAAATCAATATATTTCAAAATGTCAGTACATGTCAAAATGTGAACGTAATGTTATTGTACTGTAATATGCAGTTCAATTATCATTGAAGGAAGCACATCTCACCTGTTGTTTTGCCGGAAAATTCTTATTGTTGATGCAACTGTTGAACACTGGTTGGTTGAACCTTTAAACCGTCCTCTCTCTCCGAGAGACCATGGTTTACAATGGTCAGTAATTGTGGCCCTCATCTCATCAGAGACCACTTCTCTTGGTCTTCCTCTCCTTTGTCCTCCACGTATTCTCCCATCTCCCTGCCTCTCTTCTCTCCCCACCAACCTGTCTCTCTCCGAGAGACCATGGTTTACAATGGTCAGTAATTGTGGCCCTCATCTCATCAGAGACCACTTCTCTTGGTCTTCCTCTCCTTTGTCCTCCACGTATTCTCCCACCTCCCTGCCTCTCTTCTCTCCCCACCAACCTGTCTCTCTCCGAGAGACCATGGTTTACAATGGTCAGTAATTGTGGCCCTCATCTCATCAGAGACCACTTCTATTGGTCTTCCTCTCCTTTGTCCTCCACGTATTCTCCCATCTCCCTGCCTCTCTTCTCTCCCCACCAACCTGTCTCCCTGCCACTCTTCTCTCCCCACCAACCTGTCTCCCTGCCACTCTTCTCTCCCCACCAACCTGTCTCCCTGCCACTCTTCTATCCCCCACCAACCTGTCTCCCTCTCCCTGCCACTCTTCTCTCCCCACCAACCTGTCTCCCTCTCCCTGCCACTCTTCTATCCCCCACCAACCTGTCTCCCTCTCCCTGCCACTCTTCTTCCCCCACCAACCTGTCTCCCTCTCCCTGCCACTCTTCTCTCCCCACCAACCTGTCTCCCTCTCCCTGCCACTCTTCTCTCCCCACCAACCTGTCTCCCTGCCACTCTTCTCTCCCCACCAACCTGTCTCCCTCTCCCTGCCACGCTTCTCTCCCCACCAACCTGTCTCCCTCTCCCTGCCACTCTTCTCTCCCCACCAACCTGTCTCCCTCTCCCTGCCACTCTTCTCTCCCCACCAACCTGTCTCCCTGCCACTCTTCTCTCCCCACCAACCTGTCTCCCTCTCCCTGCCACGCTTCTCTCCCCACCAACCTGTCTCCCTCTCCCTGCCACTCTTCTTCCCCCACCAACCTGTCTCCCTCTCCCTGCCACTCTTCTCTCCCCACCAACCTGTCTCCCTCTCCCTGCCACTCTTCTATCCCCCACCAACCTGTCTCCCTCTCCCTGCCACTCTTCTCTCCCCACCAACCTGTCTTCCTCTCCCTGCCTCTCTTCTCTCCCCACCAACCTGTCTCCCTGCCACTCTTCTTCCCCCACCAACCTGTCTTCCTCTCCTTCCCCCACCAACCTGTCTCCCTCTCCCTACCACTCTTCTTCCCCCACCAACCTGTCTCCCTCTCCCTGCCACTCTTCTATCCCGCACCAACCTGTCTCCCTCTCCCTGCCACTCTTCTTCCCCCACCAACCTGTGTCCCTCTCCCTGCCACTCTTCTCTCCCCACCAACCTGTCTCCCTCTCCCTGCCACTCTTCTCTCCCCACCAACCTGTCTCCCTGCCACTCTTCTTCCCCCACCAACCTGTCTCCCTGCCACTCTTCTTCCCCCCACCAACCTGTCTCCCTCTCCCTGCCACTCTTCTCTCCCCACCAACCTGTCTCCCTGCCACTCTTCTTCCCCCACCAACCTGTCTTCCTCTCCTTCCCCCACCAACCTGTCTCCCTCTCCCTACCACTCTTCTTCCCCCACCAACCTGTCTCCCTCTCCCTGCCACTCTTCTATCCCCCACCAACCTGTCTCCCTCTCCCTGCCACTCTTCTTCCCCCCACCAACCTGTCTTCCTTGGTCCACGTTTCCAAACTAAATCATTCTGAAGCCGTCATCTTATGTCTGTTCGGTAACGAGACTAAAATCATGAATCTTGGGTCGGCTTTCAGCTGAAATTACAATCAGCTGTGTTCGGAATGATGAAATATTCTGCAGAGATGTTCTATTTGTTTCAGTTACTGCAGAAATGCACCACATGTTGTCATCATTCGGTTTTTAACAGTTTTGGAAACAGTGTTTTAGCATTTGAAAACACACGTTGCAGAAAAATAGTTTTGCCAGTGGTGGAATATGAATGAGAAAAGAGTTGATGGCTTTCAGAGAATGTGGTCATTGAATGCATTTTGTGTGAAAAACAATGAAAAAATTATTCCCAGTTTGGTCCACATACACTTTTGTTTTGCTGACTGTGTGAAGAGTTTTCACCAAATGTCACTTCAGTTTTGACCATGTTAGCAAATGGAAAAACTGTAATCTTCTGAGACAGTTTGAGAATTTATAATGTTGATATCTATTGTTCTTAGTTTGCACACAAACGACTCTTCTCTCCCAAATGTTTGTTCCTCAGACGACATATTCAGTCACCTTCACCCTGTGGACTTTTATCAAAGTCAGTCGTCACAGTTACAGGACAATGTCTGATGTCACCAAGTTTTCAGCGATCGTCGCTAATCAGTCAAGCTGAACATTAGGGGAAGGTGCAGATCCAAACACAGTAACTTGCCCAACTTTCCCCTTGTTCTTGCTAGTTCTCCCATATCTCTAATAATTCTCTTCTGCCCTGGGCATTGAAATTTAATGAGTGAATATTTAACAACAATGGCCACGTTAGGCTGTCCCAGTTAACTGATTTCGGGAGCGATTACGCAGCCGTTTTCATCATGCTGCCTCACCGTAGCAGGATTAGGATGGATTTGACTCATAATTGGCGAAGTTCGTTGTACGTTTTTCCTGCCTACCATTTTGAGTTCCAAATGACTCATTAGTATCACCCTTTTTCAACTAAGTAGAGCCGTTTTAACGACTAAGCTTCAATTACTGGTGGTTGAGTGAAACCAAAAAGAGAGTGAGGGAAGTAGGCTTGGGGGGTATCCAGATTTACATGCCGCTATCCAGGGATTTATGGTATTACCGGCATTGCACAAAACGTACAACAGTGCTAAAACGTACAAAAAAAAAAAAGGAGATTGGGTGTCTATTACTAGAATGCTAACGAAATTAGCACAAGTAACAGAGAAATCACCTAGACGATGTTAGCTAAAAAACAAACACAAACAAATTGCAAAGACAGGCAAATCCAGCTCATAAAAATATAGAAGAATAATGTCATTTTTGGTGATTTTGGACATGTGAAAGTGAAAGAGAGAAATTGTGCAAATGAACAAAGTTGTGATGCAGGCTTTTCTGAAGGAAGACCTGGGGAGGAAGAGCAGAGGGGGGAAGACCTGGGGAGGAAGAGCAGAGGTGGGGAGAACTGGGGAGGAAGAGCAGAGGGGGGGGGATAACTGGGGAGGAAGAGCAGAGGGGGGAGAACAGAGGAGGAAGAGCAGAGGGGGGAAGACCTGGGGAGGAAGAGCAGAGGTGGGGAGACCTGGGGAGGAAGAGCAGAGGGGGGAGAAC
>NC_092164.1:71444553-71474553 GCF_045791955.1 Oncorhynchus clarkii lewisi | reverse complement strand
GGCAGTTAACCCACTGTTCCACTGAACAAGGCAGTTAACCCACTGTTCCCCTGAACAAGGTAGTTTAACCCACTGTTCCCCTGAACAAGGCAGTTAATCCACTGTTCCCCTGAACAAGGCAGTTAGCCCACGGTTCCTAGGGTAGGCCGTCATTGAAAATAAGGATTTGATTTTACCTGACTTTCCTTGTTAAATAAAGGTCAAATAAAACATATTTTACGTAGCAGACGGTCCCTAACTAATTCATATTCTCTCACGATGCTGAAAGAGCTTACATTTGTTGTATAATTTTACTCCAAGTAATTCTTAATTCTGCAGGAGTTAATATTAAGTTTAGGGGGACAGCTCTCTAACCTGTTTAACTATAGGGGACAGTTCTCTAACCGTTCTCTAACCTGTTTAACAGTAGGGGACAGTTCTCTAACCGTTCTCTAACCTGTTTAACAGTAGGGGACAGCTCTCTAACCTGTTTAACTATAGGGGACAGTTCTCTAACCTGTTTAACTATAGGGGACAGTTCTCTAACCGTTCTCTAACCTGTTTAACAGTAGGGGACAGTTCTCTAACCGTTCTCTAACCTGTTTAACAGTAGGGGACAGCTCTCTAACCTGTTTAACTATAGGGGACAGTTCTCTAACCTGTTTAACTATAGGGGACAGTTCTCTAACCTGTTTAACAGTAGGGGACAGTTCTCTAACCTGTTTAACAGTAGGGGACAGTTCTCTAACCTGTTTAACTATAGGGGACAATTCTCTAACCTGTTTAACAGTAGGGGACAGATCTCTAACCGTTCTCTAACCTGTTTAACAGTAGGGGACAGTTCTCTAACCTGTTTAACAGTAGGGGACAGATCTCTAACCTGTTTAACAGTAGGGGACAGATCTCTAACCTGTTTAACTATAAGGGACAGTTCTCTAACCTGTTTAACAGTAGGGGACAGTTCTCTAACCTGTTTAACAGTAGGGGACAGTTCTCTAACAGTTCTCTAACCTGTTTAACTATAGGGGACAGTTCTCTAACCTGTTTACCTATAGGGGACAGTTCTCTAACCTGTTTAACTATAGGGGACAGTTCTCTAACCTGTTTACCTATAGGGGACAGTTCTCTAACCGTTCTCTAACCTGTTTAACAGTAGGGGACAGTTCTCTAACCTGTTTAACTTTAGGGGACAGTTCTCTTGACTTGCCATAGACCTATAAATAAAAAAAAACATATTGTGACTGTGAATATCGCCTCACAATCATCACAGATAACATCACACTGATATAATTTTACGATTGCAACACATCAAACGTTACGCTTCTCTCATATTTTCAACTCTCCATTTCACAGCTTTTCTCTTATTGAAGTAAATGACGACATTCTCCTCTTTTGTCTCTGTGGATCGACATGAACTTTTAATGCCCGTTCCCAAAAGCGTTTGGCGATTGGCGTATAGTCTATTTTGGGGCTCGTACAATTAGAACCTAAAACTTAGGCATACGTACTTACACCAGATAGTTTAAAATAATGAAAGAAAAACTTCAGTGTAACCTATAGATATATAAATATAAATAATAAAATATATATAAATTACACATATATGGATTCTTAAAGGTATTGTTTTCTCTTTATCCAATCCACCCACCTGCACTTCACACACTCGATATGTATTGACCCCAAACCCACCCGTTCCTCAGATATAACCGCAGGGACTGCAGCTTCTGAGTTGTGTTTGTTTGTGCGTGTCTGTGTGTCTGTGTGTGTGTGAGAGAGAGAGAGATAGAAAGAGAACAAGAGAGAGAGAGAGAGAGAGAGAGAGAGAAAGAGAGCAAGAGAGAGAGGGAGACAGACAGAGAGAGAGAGAGAGAGAGAGAGAGACAAAGAGAGCAAGAGAGAGAGAGAGAGACATACAGAGAGAGAGAGAGAGAGAGAGAGAGAGAGAGAGAGAGAGAGAAACAAAGCAAGGGATCAAATCTGAAGAATGAGAAATGGAGGGAGGGAATGCACGGCCTCTTTTAAAAGAACCACCACTCCCAGAATGCCAGACAAACGACCAGCCCGACATGGAAATAGAACCTGAGCGCTGCTTTACTTCCATATATTGTCCTCTGCTATTCCATTTATTCCTTTGCTCCTCTGTTCATAAATCTAAATCAGGCTTTGAATAGAAGCACAATGGAAAGAGTTTGTAAGCCGGCTGGTTAATGAACAGAAAACACAGACAAGGAAGTGAGAGAGAGAGAGAGAGAGAGAGAGAGAGAGAGAGAGAGAGAGAGAGTATGGCAGAGAGAGAGGGAGAGAGAGATAGAAATAGAGCAAGAGAGAGAGACAGAGAGAGAGAGAGAGGTATGTGTACTTTGACAATGTAAGTAATAATGAACTTGCCATGTCAATAAAGTCAATTGAATTGAATTGAATTGAGAGGGAGAGAGACAGAGAGAGAGAGAGAGAGAGAGAGAGAGAGAGAGAGAGAGACAGAGACAGAGAGAGAGAGAGAGAGACAGAGAGAGAGAGAGAGAGAGAGAGAGAGAGAGACAGAGAAAGAGACAGAGACAGAGACAGAGAGATGAACCTGTAGAAGAGTCCCCTAAGCAAGCTGGTCCTGGGGCTCTGTTCACAAACACAAACACACCCTACAGATCCCCAGGACAACAGCACAATTAGACCCAACCAAATCATGAGAAAACAAAAAGATAATTAATTGACACATTGGAAAGAATTAACAAAAAAACAGAGCAAACTAGAATGCTATTTGGCCCTACACAGAGAGTACACAGCGGCGGAATACCTGACCACTGTGACTGACCCCTAAATTAAGGAAATCTTTGACTATGTACAGACTCAGTGAGCATAGCCTTGCTATAGAGAAAGGCCGCCGTAGGCAGACATGGCTCTCAAGAGAAGACAGGCTATGTGCTCACTGCCCACAGTGAGCCATCACAGCAGCAAGATTTGTGACCTGTTGCCACGAGAAAAGGGCAACCAGTGAAGAACAAACACCATTGTAAATACAACCCATATTTATGCTTATTTATTTTATCTTGTGTCCTTTAACCATTTGTACATTGTCAAAACACTGTATATATATATATAATATGACATTTGTAATGTCTTTATTGTTTTGAAACTTCTGTATGTGTAATGTTTACTGTTAATTTTTATTGTCTTTCACTTTATATATTTACTTTATATATTATCTACCTCACTTGCTTTGGCAATGTTAACACATGTTTCCCATGCCAATAAAGCCCTTGAATTGAATTGAATTGACAGAGAGAGAGAGAGAGAGAGAGAGAGAGAGAGAGAGAGAGAGAGAGAGAGAGAGAGAGAGAGAGAGAGAGAGAGAGAGAGAGAGAGAGAGAGAGAGACAGAGAGAGAGAGAGAGAGAGAGAGAGAGAGAGAGAGAGAGAGAGAGAGAGAGACAGAGAGAGAGAGAGAGAGAGAGAGAGAGAGAGAGAGACAGAGAGAGAGAGAGAGAGAGAGAGAGACAGAGAGAGCGAGAGAGAGAGAGAGAGAGAGAGAGAGAGAGAGAGAGAGACAGAGAGAGAGAGAGAGAGAGAGAGAGAGAGAGAGAGAGAGAGAGAGACAGGGAGAGAGAGAGAGAGAGAGAGAGAGAGAGAGAGAGAGAGAGAGAGAGAGAGAGAGAGAGAGAGACAGGGAGAGAGAGAGAGAGAGAGAGAGAGAGAGAGAGAGAGAGAGAGAGAGAGAGAGAGAGAGAGAGAGAGAGAGGAAGAATACATGTTTGAGATCTGGCAGCTCTTGATAAGCTGAGTCACTCTCTACGTGATCAGAAAGCTGCTCGTCTCTCCCACTAAATATCTCTTTATCCACACTCACTCTCAATTCAATTCAATTCAAGGGGCTTTATTGGCATGGGAAACATGTGTTAACATTGCCAAAGCAAGTGAGGTAGATAATATACAAAAGTGAAATAAACAATAAAAAGAGTAAACATTACACATACAGACATTTTAAAACAATAAAGACATTACAACTGTCATATTATACATATATATATATATATATATATACACAGTGTTGTAGCAACGTACAAACTCTCTCTTTCTCCTCATTCCACCCTTTTTTTGTTGTTGCCCTCACTAGAAAAACTGGAAAGAGAGAGAGCGAGAGAGAGAGATATGCCAGAATAGGAGAGGAAAACACAAATGAGATAAAGAGAGAGAAGAGACAGCAGATGTCCAGCTGTCTACTCCTCCACTACTCTCCTTCAGACAATCTGATTGACTCATTAGCACATACCGTGACAGCCAACCAGCTGGTCCCAAACTCACAAAGAATGTTGGAGGCAGACAGTCCCTCCAAACCATCTTTAATGATGGATGAGTTCCTGTTCTACTGTTCAGAGATGAGTAACACAGAGAAACATTGATATTATCCAAACAGAACACTATTCCATATCTACTGAGCTACTTTCTTACCAGATCCTGCATTAGTGAGAGTCAGTGTGGAGTCAGACCACAGTGTTTTAGTGAGAGTCAGTGTGGAGTCAGACCACAGTGTTTTAGTGAGAGTCAGTGTGGAGTCAGACACAGTGTGTTAGTGAGGGTCAGTGTGGAGTCAGACCACAGTGTTTTAGTGAGAGTCAGTGTGGAGTCGGACACAGTGTATTAGTGAGAGTCAGTGTGGAGTCAGACACAGTGCATTAGTGAGAGTCACTGTGGAGTCAGACCACAGTGTTTTAGTGAGAGTCAGTGTGGAGTCAGACACAGTGTATTAGTGAGAGTCAGTGTGGAGTCAGACCACAGTGTGTTAGTGAGAGTCAGTGTGGAGTCAGACACAGTGTGTTAGTGAGGGTCAGTGTGGAGTGTTGAGTCAGACACATTGTTTTAGTGAGAGTCAGTGTGGAGTCAGACACAGTGTATTAGTGAGAGTCAGTGTGGAGTGTTGATTCAGACACAGTGTGTTAGTGAGAGTCAGTGTAGAGTCAGACCACAGTGTGTTAGTGAGAGTCAGTGTAGAGTCAGACCACAGTTTGTTAGTGAGGGTCAGTGTGGAGTGTTGAGTCAGACACAGTGTGTTAGTGAGAGTCAGTGTGGAGTCAGACCACAGTGTTTTAGTGAGAGTCAGTGTAGAGTCAGACCACAGTGTGTTAGTGAGAGTCAGTGTAGAGGTAGACACAGTGTGTTAGTGAGAGTCAGTGTAGAGTCAGACACAGTGTGTTAGTGAGAGTCAGTGTGGAGTCAGACCACAATGTTTTAGTGAGAGTCAGTGTGGAGTCAGACCACAGTGTGTTAGTGAGAGTCAGTGTGGAGTCAGACTACAGTATGTTAGTGAGAGTCAGTGTGGAGTGTTGAGTCAGACACAGTGTGTTAGTGAGAGTCAGTGTGGAGTCAGACACAGTGTGTTAGTGAGAGTCAGTGTGGAGTCAGACCACAGTGTGTTAGTGAGAGTCAGTGTAGAGTCAGACACAGTGTGTTAGTGAGAGTCAGTGTAGAGTCAGACACAGTGTGTTAGTGAGAGTCAGTGTGGAGTCAGACCACAGTGTTTTAGTGAGAGTCAGTGTAGAGTCAGACACAGTGTGTTAGTGAGAGTCAGTGTGGAGCGCCACAGTTTGAGATTTGACAGTTGAGGTTATGATAATGATTTTAAAGCTGGCAGACCTGTCACCCCCCCCCCCCCCCCCCCCCATCCCAACTGACATCCTCTGACACACACACACCCTGTATCACCCTGAATTATTTACACTGAGATGATCGGAAAGTTGGATGTGTGTGTGTGTGTGTGTGTGTGTGTGTGTGTGTGTGTGTGTGTGTGTGTGTGTGTGTGTGTGTGTGTGTGTGTGTGTGGTGTGTGTGTGTCTTTTTGACCCACACACACACACATTCATGATAACGGTAAAATCTCTCCCTCCTTCCCTCCTCTCTAGTGTGTTATAGATCATTCCCTCTTCTCTAGTGTGTTATAGATCCTTCCCTCCTCTCTAGTGTGTTATAGATCCTCCTCTCTAGTGTGTTATAGATCCTCCTCTCTAGTGTGTTATAGATCCTCCTCTCTAGTGTGTTATAGATCGTCCTCTCTAGTGTGTTATAGATCCTCCTCTCTAGTGTGTTATAGATCCTTCCCTCCTCTCTAGTGTGTTATAGATCATTCCTCCTCTCTAGTGTGTTATAGATCCGCCTCTCTAGTGTGTTATAGATCCTTCCCTCCTCTCTAGTGTGTTATAGATCATTCCCTCCTCTCTAGTGTGTTATAGATCCTCCTCTCTAGTGTATTATAGATCCTCCTCTCTAGTGTGTTATAGATCCGCCTCTCTAGTGTGTTATAGATCCTTCCCTCCTCTCTAGTGTGTTATAGATCATTCCCTCCTCTCTAGTGTGTTATAGATCCTTCCTCCTCTCTAGTGTGTTATAGATCCTTCCTCCTCTCTAGTTTGTTATAGATCCTTCCTCCTCTCTAGTGTGTTATAGATCCTTCCCTCATCTCTAGTGTGTTATAGATCCTTCCTCCTCTCTAGTGTGTTATAGATCCTCCTCTCTAGTGTGTTATAGATCCTCCTCGCTAGTGTGTTATAGATCCTCCACTCTAGTGTGTTATAGATCCTTCCTCCTCTCTAGTGTGTTATAGATCATCCTCTCTAGGGTGTTATAGATCTGCCCTCCTCTCTAGTGTGGTATAGATCCTTCCTCCTCTCTAGTGTGTTATAGATCCTTCCTGCTCTCTAGTGTGTTATAGATCCTCCTCTCTAGTGTGTTATAGATCCTTCCTCCTCTCTAGTGTGTTATAGATCCTTCACTCCTCTCTAGTGTGTTATTGATCCTTCCTCCTCTCTAGTGTGTTATAGATAATTCCCTCCTCTCTAGTGTGTTATAGATAATTCCCTCCTCTCTAGTGTGTTATAGATCCTCCTCTCTAGTGTGTTATAGATCCTTCCTCCTCTCTAGTGTGTTATAGATCCTCCTCTCTAGTGTGTTATAGATCCTTCCCTCCTCTCTAGTGTGTAATACATCATTCCCTCCTCTCTAGTGTGTTATAGATCATTCCCTCTTCTCTAGTGTGTTATAGATCCTCCTCTCTAGTGTGTTATAGATGCTCATCTCTAGTGTGTTATAGATCATTCACTCCTCTCTAGTGTTTTATAGATCCTCCTCTCTAGCGTGTTATAGATCCTCCTCTCTAGTGTGTTATAGATTCTTCCCTCCTCTCTAGTGTGTTATAGATCCTCCTCTCTAGTGTGTTATAGATCCTTCCCTCCTCTCTAGTGTTTTATAGATCCTCCTCTCTAGCGTGTTATAGATCCTCCTCTCTAGTGTGTTATAGATTCTTCCCTCCTCCCTAGTGTGTTATAGATCCTCCTCTCTAGTGTGTTATAGAACCTCCTCTCTAGTGTGTTATAGATCCTCCTCTCTAGTGTGTTATAGATCCTCCTCTCTAGTGTGTTATAGTTTCTTCCTCCTCTCTAGTGTGCTATAGATCCTTCCCTCCTCTCTAGTGTGTTTTAGATCTGTCCTCCTCTCTAGTGTGTTATAGATCCTTCCTCCTCTCCAGTGTGTTATAGATCCTCCTCTCTAGTGTGTTATAGATCATTCCCTCCAGTGTGTTATAGATCCTCCTCTCCAGTGTGTTATAGATCATTCCTCCACTCTAGTGTGTTATAGATCATTCCCTCCTCTCTAGTGTGTTATAGATCCTTCCTCCTCTCTAGTGTGTTATAGATCCTTCCTCCTCTCTAGTGTGTTATCGATACTCCCCTCTCTCTAGTGTGTTATAGGACCTTCCCTCCTCTCTAGTGTGTTATAGGACCTTCCCTCCTCTCTAGTGTGTTATAGATCCTCCTCTCTAGTGTGTTATAGATCCTTCCCTCCTCTCTAGTGTGTTATAGATCATTCCTCCTCTCTACTGTGTTATAGATCCTTCCCTCCTCTCTAGTGTGTTATAGATCCTCCTCTCTAGTGTGTTATAGATCGTTCCTCCTCTCTAGTGTGTTATAGATCCTTCCCTCCTCTCTAGTGTGTTATAGATCCTTCCACCTCTCTAGTGTGTTATATATCCTTCCTCCTCTCTAGTGTGGTATAGATCCTTCCCTCCTCTCTAGTGTGTTGTAGATTCTTCCTCCTCTCTAGTGTGTTATAGATCCTTCCTCCTCTCTAGTGTGTTATAGATCATTCCTCCTCTCTAGTGTGTTATAGATCCTTCCTCCTCTCTAGTGTGTTATAGATCCTCCTCTCTAGTGTGTTATAGATCCTCCT
Source organism: Oncorhynchus clarkii lewisi (assembly GCF_045791955.1). Classification (NCBI taxonomy): domain Eukaryota; kingdom Metazoa; phylum Chordata; class Actinopteri; order Salmoniformes; family Salmonidae; genus Oncorhynchus; species Oncorhynchus clarkii. Next base: position 71,466,364 of record NC_092164.1, on the reverse strand, counting down.
CTCTAGTGTGTTATAGATCCTTCCTCCTCTCTAGTGTGTTATAGATCCTTCCCTCCTCTCTAGTGTGTTATAGATCCTCCTCTCCAGTGTGTTATAGATCATTCCTCCTCTCTAGTGTGTTATAGATCCTCCTCTCTAGTGTGTTATAGATCCTCCTCTCTAGTGTGTTATAGATCATTCCTCCTCTCTAGTGTGTTATAGATCCTTCTCTCTAGTTTGTTATAGATCCTCCTCTCCAGTGTGTTATAGATCATTCCTCCTCTCTAGTGTGTTATAGATCTTTCCTCCTCTCTAGTGTGTTATAGATCCTTCCCTCCTCTCTAGTGTGTTATAGATCCTCCTCTTTAGTGTGTTATAGATCCTTCCTCCTCTCTAGTGTGTTATAGATCCTCCTATCTAGTGTGTTATAGATCCTTCCTCCTCTCTAGTGTGTTATAGATTCTTCCTCCTCTCTAGTGTGTTATAGATCCTTCCACCTCTCTAGTGTGTTATAGATCCATACATACAGAGAAACAAGAGAATAGATTGAAGACAGAGATAGAGAGGGGACAGAGAAACAGAGAGAATAGATTGAAGACAGAGATAGAGAGGGGACAGAGAAACAGAGAGAATAGATTGAAGACAGAGATAGAGAGGGGACAGAGAAACAGAGAGAATAGAGTCCACTGTGTCTATATATTGGAGCCAGTTGGTCCTGTCTGCCCTCTCCTAGTCCACTGTGTCTATATATTGGAGCCAGTTCATCCTGTCTGCCCTCTCCTAATCCACTGTGTCTATATATTGGAGCCAGTTGGTCCTGTCAGTCCTCTCCTAGTCCTCTGTGTCTATATTTTGGAGCCAGTTGGTCCTGTCAACCCTCTCCTAGTCCACTGTGTCTATATATTGGAGCCAGTTGGTCCTGTCTACCCTCTCCTAGTCCACTGTGTCTATATATTGGAGCCAGTTGGTCCTGTCGGCCCTCTCCTAGTCCACTGTGTCTATATATTGGAGCCAGTTGGTCCTGTCTACCCTCTCCTAGTCCACTGTGTCTATATATTGGAGCCAGTTGGTCATGTCTGCCCTCTCCTAGTCCACTGTATCTATATATTGGAGCCAGTTGGTCCTGTCTGCCCTCTCCTAGTCCACTGTGTCTATATATTGGAGCCAGTTGGTCCTGTCTACCCTCTCCTAGTCCACTGTGTCTATATATTGGAGCCAGTTGGTCCTGTCGGCCCTCTCCTAGTCCACTGTGTCTATATATTGGAGCCAGTTGGTCCTGTCTACCCTCTCCTAGTCCACTGTGTCTATATATTGGAGCCAGTTGGTCCTGTCTACCCTCTCCTAGTCCACTGTGTCTATATATTGGAGCCAGTTGGTCCTGTCTACCCTCTCCTAGTCCACTGTGTCTATATATTGGAGCCAGTTGGTCCTGTCTACCCTCTCCTAGTCCACTGTGTCTATATATTGGAGCCAGTTGGTCCTGTCGGCCCTCTCCTAGTCCAGTCCACTGTGTCTATATGGATAACATATAACCCTCTACAATAATAATAATAATAATAATATTTATAATATAATAGATACCGTATACCCCTCTACAATAATAATATCAATTATTATTATAATATAATAGATACCCCTCTACAATAATAATTATAATTATAATTATAATTATAATATAATAGATATTGGGGACTCACTCAGGGTCTCAGCTTACTGTTGTGATGTGGAATAGTACCTACACAGTTTGTCTCCTGTTGTGTCAGTCACTGATAATCACTGAACTAGCCCACGTCATGTAGCTAACATTTTTTAGATGTGTAAGTTAGTCTAGCGGCCAGCTGTCTAAACTTGTTATCATGGTTGAATTACTGGCCCGGGTGGTCACATTGATTTCGTTAGTCAGTCTCACTCAGATATCGTATTAAAAATTGAAAACACCCCAGGGCAGATTTATGATGGCCCCACTCCCCACTCCCATCAAGTCACCCTTGCCTGATGCTTGTGTTCTGTGTGTTGAAGACGAACCTCCTACTTCTAATGGATATCTTATGATACTTCATTGTGCTTCTACTAACTCCTTATGTGTGTGTTATACACTAGTAGTACACTGGTTCCTTCCAAATACACAAATACAGTTAGGAGAAGAAGAAGAAAGAGTGGGAACAAACAATAATGTTTAGCCCTGCTTCCCTCTCTTCCTCCTAGAACGATAAAGGCCAGCCCTGCTTCCCTCTCTTCCTCCTAGAACGATAAAGGCCAGCCCTGCTTCCCTCTCTTCCTCCTAGAAAGATACAAGTTAGCCCTGCTTCCCTCTCTTCCTCCTAGACAGATAAAGGTTAACCCTGCTTCCCTCTCTTCCTCCTAGAAAGATAAAGGTTAGCCCTGCTTCCCTCTCTTCCTCCTAGAATGTCTTTCAATCAGTGTACATATTATATATATACCCTATATATGTCCAATCAATTGAATAGATCACAGGTGGACTCCATTAAAGTTGTTGAAACATCTCAAGGATAATCAATAGAAACATAATTTAGGGTCTAGGATCTAGGGTTTAGGGTCTAGGGTCTAGGGTCTAGGGTCTAGGGTCTAGGGTTTAAGGTCTAGGGTTTAGGGTCTAGGGTTTAGGGTTTAAGGTCATGCATACTGACCCCTGGTTGGCTGGAAGCAGCAGATCATGCATACTGACCCCTGGTTGACTGGAAGCAGCAGATCATGCATTCTGACCCCTGGTTGGCTGGAAGCAGCAGATCATGCATACTGACCCCTGGTTGGCTGGAAGCAGCAGATCATGCATACTGACCCCTGGTTGACTGGAAGCAGCAGATCACGCATACTGACCCCTGGTTGGCTGGAAGCAGCAGATCATGCATACTGACCCCTGGTTGGCTGGAAGCAGCAGGTCATGCATCATGAAGGAGAAAAAGAGATCAAGGTCATTGTGAATAGCGTGTCATGCCTTGCTCCCGCTCTCCCCCTGGCGCTCGAGGGCGGCAGGCTGCCCAGCATTACGCGCTCCTGCTTCCCTCGTCACACGAGTCAGCGATTCATTGGACTCACCTGTGTCATTTCCTCTCCTGTATCGGTCTCTTCCCCAGCTCTGTTCCCCATTTCAGCATTGATTGTCGTTTGTCTTTGTATTACCCGGTTCTGACTCGGTTCCTGTCCTGTTCCATGTCCGTGTAAATTAAATGGTCACCCTCCTCGCTTAGCCGCTTCTCGTCTCCAGTGTCGGTCCTTACAGAGGACCTCCATTAGACTCCTGAAAAGAGATTTAAATACGTCCTGCTCACGTTTCAGCTCCTCCATTTAGGTACAGTCCATATTATGTAAATCTCCTCGCCTGGTCCAAGATTAAGTCTAATGATCAATATACTAATGGCTGCTAGATGATCTCTTACTACATACCCAGGAGAGAGGGCTTGGTAACTGGTGTCTACACCGTATGGCTACAACACCGTATGGCTACAACACCGTATGGCTACAACACTATATGGCTACAACACCTTATATATATGGACTGACAGACACATTCACCTTCCTCACCCTTTTTTTCCCCTCATCTACATAAATCACGTGTATTTATAAAGGCCTTCAAACATCTGCAGCTATCACAAAGTGATAACAGATAGCCAGCCTTAAACCCTAAGACCAAGCAATGTAGAGGCACAGCAGGGAGGTCTTTCAGTGATCTCCCGTTATGATTCACTTTGTCATTGACTTGTGTAAGTTTCCAGGGATAATGCCTAGGCGTTTAGCCTAGTGGGCTAAATCAGTATATTTTTTTTGTGGACAAGCTGAATTCAGTTTGGTAACATTTACATTTTCTCTAAATATCCCCGTTCTGCTGAAATCTCTCTTGGTATCTAGTCACGGTTCAGTAGATGGAGTTATGTGACCTTCCATCATGGAAGTCTGGTGTTAGTCTGGTCAGCGGTCCAGACGTAGCTAGGTCTTTTTGGGAACAGGAACTGATTTAGTGGAGCTCTCCTGAGACCTGTGTGGATAATATCGGGAGAGAAAGGTGGAACGACATAATGAAAAAAGCTATTGAACTAGGCCCCACGACACACTGTGTAAGAGCACTCCATCAATCTGAACCCTTTCTTTCTCTTTCCCCCCTCTCTCTCTGTCCGCTGTGACTTTCAGACCTCCTTTCACAACAGCCAGCGTGCAACTCCTCAAAGTGAACAGAGAGAACAAGATAGAGAGAGAAGGAAATAGTGAGAGTTACAGATTTGGAGGTCAAAGGGCATCTTTATAGTTCTCCTTTACTCATCTAATTCTAAATTTATGAGAGGATTAATCTCTAATGGCATATTCAGCACACTCTCCTCTCCTCTCCTCTCCTCTCCTCTCCTCTCCTCTCCTCCCTCCAATCCTCTCCTTCTCTCTCCTCTCCCCTCCTCTCCACTCTTCTCCTCCTCTCTCTCTTCCTCTTCCCAGGACTTCAGATGCAGTCCCTGTTCCTCTCTCTGATGGCTGCATGTTAATAGGAGCTCAAATTGTCCATTTAATTCAGAGGGACGTGTCAGATGCAGTCCCTTACATTTACATGTTAGTCAAATAGCAGATGCTCTTATCCAGAGAGACTGACCCTTCATCAGGACCGTGATAGACTGTATAACAGACTGACCCTTCATCAGGACTGTGATAGACTGTATAACAGACTGACCCTTCATCAGGACTGTGATAGACTGTATAACAGACTGACCCTTCATCAGGACCGTGATAGACTGTATAACAGACTGACCCTTCATCAGGACCGTGATAGACTGTATAACAGACTGACCCTTCATCAGGACTGTGATAGACTGTATAACAGACTGACCCTTCATCAGGACCGTGATAGACTGTATAACAGACTGACCCTTCATCAGGACCGTGATAGACTGTATAACAGACTGACCCTTTATCAGGACCGTGATAGACCGGTACATGGTTGGTACATAATGTGTGTTTAAGTGGTCATAATCTAGTCATATGCCAAGAGACATAAACCCGAACATCTGATATCTGACCCTCACATCTGATATCTGACTCTCATATCTGATATCTGACCCCCACGTCTGTTATCTGACCCTCACATCTGATATCTGACCCTCACATCTGATATCTGACCCTCACATCTGATATCTGACCCTCACATCTGATATCTGACCCTCACATCTAATATCTGACCCTCACATGTGATATATGACCCTGACATCTGATATCTGACCCTCACATCTGATATCTGACCCTCACATCTGATATCTGACCCTCACATCTGATATATGACCCTCACATCTGATATCTGACCCTCACATCTGATATCTGACCCTCACATATGATATCTGACCCTCACATATGATATCTGACCCTCACATCTGATATTTGACCCTCACATCTGATATCTGACCCTCACATCTGATATATGACCCTCACATCTGATATCTGACCCTCACATCTGATATCTGACCCTCACATATGATATCTGACCCTCACATATGATATCTGACCCTCACATCTGATATCTGACCCTCACATCTGATATCTGACCCGCACATCTGATATATGACCCTCACATCTGATATCTGACCCTCACATCTGATATCTGGCACATCTAATATCTGACCCTCACATCTGATATACGACCCTCACATCTGATATCTGACCCTCACATCTGATATATGACCCTCACATCTGATATCTGACCCTCACATCTGATATCTGACCCTCACATCTGATATATGACCCTCACATCTGATATCTGACCCTCACATCTGATATCTGACCCTCACATCTGATGTCTGACCCTCACATCTGATATCTGACCCTCACATCTGATATATGACCCTCACATCTGATATCTGACCATCACATCACATACAATGTTTTAAGTAATATAAACACTCCGTCTGGCTCAAACACACGTTTGTCTCAAATCAAAGTTGATTGATGGCAGTTTACAGTTTAGCAGGTTGTTGTAGCATTGCAGTATATAATGCTGAGGAGGATACCAGCTACTACAAATACAGTAGCATTTCAAACCATGTAAAATGTAAAAGAAAATATAGACAAGAACTCAAGAACGGTGTGACGAATCTGATTTAACAACCCGTATAGCACTGTAGCAGTAATTACATGCTAACTAGATATCTCTACGCCGGGGGAATTTACACCAGATAATAGATATAGTACAAACAGCTATGTCAATAATCCAGTACAGAGAGACATATGCGGTGTGTATGAACAGTGTAACTTAAATCAAACGTAAAGCTGTAGAATATTATGATGAGCTATGTCAGGGATACAGTATTGAAATACACCGCTGGGAAACGGGACTTGACTAGTGGTTCGATGTCTCTATAGCATGGGACAGCGGTGTGTGTGTGTGTGTGTGTGTGTGTGTGTGTGTGTGTGTGTGTGTGTGTGTGTGTGTGTGTGTGTGTGTGTGTGTGTGTGTGTGTGTGTGTGTTGTGTGAGTGTGTGTGTGTGTGTTGTGTGAGTGAGTGTGCATGACCTGATAAATGGCTAGTGATGGCTGTTCAACAGTCTGATGGTGATAGAAGCTGTTCAACAGTCTGATGGTGATAGAAGCTGTTCAACAGTCTGATGGTGATAGAAGCTGTTCAACAGTCTGATGGTGATAGAAGCTGTTCTACAGTCTGATGGTGATAGAAGCTGTTCAACAGTCTGATGGTAATAGAAGCTGTTCAACAGTCTGATGGTGATAGAAGCTGTTCAACAGTCTGATGGTGATAGAAGCTGTTCAACAGTCTGATGGTGATAGAAGCTGTTCAACAGTCTGATGGTGATAGAAGCTGTTCAACAGTCTGATGGTGATAGAAGCTGTTCTACAGTGTGATGGTGATAGAAGCTGTTCAACAGTCTGATGGTAATAGAAGCTGTTCAACAGTCTGATGGTGATAGAAGCTGTTCAACAGTCTGATGGTGATAGAAGCTGTTCTACAGTCTGATGGTAATAGAAGCTGTTCAACAGTCTGATGGTGATAGAAGCTGTTCAACAGTCTGATGGTGATAGAAGCTGTTCAACAGTCTGATGGTGATAGAAGCTGTTCAACAGTCTGATGGTGATAGAAGCTGTTCAACAGTCTGATGGTGATAGAAGCTGTTCTACAGTCTGATGGTAATAGAAGCTGTTCAACAGTCTGATGGTAATAGAAGCTGTTCAACAGTCTGATGGTGATAGAAGCTGTTTAACAGTCTGATGGTCTGGTGATAGAAGCTGTTCAACAGTCTGATGGTCTGGTAGTAGAAGCTGTTCTACAGTCTGATGGTGATAGAAGATGTTCAACAGTCTGATGGTAATAGAAGCTGTTCAACAGTCTGATGGTGATAGAAGCTGTTCAACAGTCTGATGGTGATAGAAGCTGTTCTACAGTGTGATGGTGATAGAAGCTGTTCAACAGTCTGATGGTAATAGAAGCTGTTCAACAGTCTGATGGTGATAGAAGCTGTTCAACAGTCTGATGGTGATAGAAGCTGTTCAACAGTCTGATGGTGATAGAAGCTGTTCAACAGTCTGATGGTGATAGAAGCTGTTCTACAGTCTGATGGTAATAGAAGCTGTTCAACAGTCTGATGGTAATAGAAGCTGTTCAACAGTCTGATGGTGATAGAAGCTGTTCAACAGTCTGATGGTGATAGAAGCTGTTCAACAGTCTGATGGTGATAGAAGCTGTTCTACAGTCTGATGGTAATAGAAGCTGTTCAACAGTCTGATGGTGATAGAAGCTGTTCTACAGTCTGATGGTAATAGAAGCTGTTCAACAGTCTGATGGTAATAGAAGCTGTTTAACAGTCTGATGGTCTGGTGATAGAAGCTGTTCAACAGTCTGATGGTCTGGTAGTAGAAGCTGTTCTACAGTCTGATGGTGATAGAAGATGTTCAACAGTCTAATGGTAATAGAAGCTGTTCAACAGTCTGATGGTGATAGAAGCTGTTCAACAGTCTGATGGTAATAGAAGCTGTTCAACAGTCTGATGGTAATAGAAGCTGTTCAACAGTCTGATGCTGATAGAAGCTGTTCAACAGTCTGATGGTGATAGAAGCTGTTCAACAGTCTGATGGTAATAGAAGCTGTTCAACAGTCTGATGGTAATAGAAGCTGTTCAACAGTCTGATGGTGATAGAAGCTGTTCAACAGTCTGATGGTAATAGGAGCTGTTCAACAGTCTGATGGTCTGGTAATAGAAGCTGTTCAACAGTCTGATGGTCTGGTGATAGAAGCTGTTCAACAGTCTGATGGTCTGGTGATAGAAGCTGTTCAACAGTCTGATGGTGATAGAAGCTGTTCAACAGTCTGATGGTCTGGTAATAGGAGCTGTTCAACAGTCTGATGGTCTGGTAGTAGAAGCTGTTCAACAGTCTGATGTTGATAGAAGCTGTTCAACAGTCTGATGGTGATATAAGCTGTTCAACAATCTGATGGTCTGGTGATAGAAGCTGTTCAACAGTCTGATGGTGACAGAAGCTGTTCAACAGTCTGATGGTAATAGAAGCTGTTCAACAGTCTGATGGTGATAGAAGCTGTTCAACAGTCTGATGGTGATAGAAGCTGTTCAACAGTCTGATGGTGATAGAAGCTGTTCAACAGTCTGATGGTGATAGAAGCTGTTCAACAGTCTGATGGTGATAGAAGCTGTTCAACAGTCTGATGATGATAGAAGCTGTTCAACAGTGTGATGGCGATAGAAGCTGTTGAACAGTCTGATGGTGATAGAAGCTGTTCAACAGTCTGATGGTGATAGAAGCTGTTCAACAGTCTGGTGGTAATAGAAGCTGTTCAACAGTCTGATGGTCTGATAATAGAAGCTGTTTAACAGTCTGATGGTGATAGAAGCTGTTCAACAGTCTGATGGTGATAGAAGCTGTTCAACAGTCTGATGGTGATAGAAGCTGTTCAACAGTCTGGTGGTAATAGAAGCTGTTCAACAGTCTGATGGTAATAGAAGCTGTTCAGCAGTCTGATGGTCTGGTAATAGAAGCTGTTCAACAGTCTGATGGTCTGGTGATAGAAGCTGTTCAACAGTCTGATGGTGATATAAGCTGTTCAACAGTCTAATGGTCTGGTGATAGAAGCTGTTCAACAGTCTGATGGTGATAGAAGCTGTTCAACAGTCTGATGGTCTGGTAATAGGAGCTGTTCAACAGTCTGATGGTCTGGTAGTAGAAGCTGTTCAACAGTCTGATGTTGGTAGAAGCTGTTCAACAGTCTGATGGTGATAGAAGCTGTTCAACAGTCTGATGGTGATAGAAGCTGTTCAACAGTCTGATGGTGATAGAAGCTGTTCAACAGTCTGGTGGTAATAGAAGCTGTTCAACAGTCTGATGGTGATAGAAGCTGTTCAACAGTCTGATGGTGATAGAAGCTGTTCAACAGTCAGATGGTAATAGAAGCTGTTCAACAGTCTGATGGTGATAGAAGCTGTTCAACAGTCTGATGGTAATAGAAGCTGTTCAACAGTCTGATGGTAATAGAAGCTGTTCAACAGTCTGATGCTGATAGGAGCTGTTCAACAGTCTGATGGTCTGGTAATAGAAGCTGTTCAACAGTCTGATGGTCTGGTGATAGAAGCTGTTCAACAGTCTGATGGTGATAGAAGCTGTTCAACAGTCTGATGGTGATAGAAGCTGTTCAACAGTCTGATGGTGATATAAGCTGTTCAACAGTCTAATGGTCTGGTGATAGAAGCTGTTCAACAGTCTGATGGTGATAGAAGCTGTTCAACAGTCTGATGGTCTGGTAATAGGAGCTGTTCAACAGTCTGATGGTCTGGTAGTAGAAGCTGTTCAACAGTCTGATGTTGGTAGAAGCTGTTCAACAGTCTGATGGTGATAGAAGCTGTTCAACAGTCTGATGGTGATAGAAGCTGTTCAACAGTCTGATGGTGATAGAAGCTGTTCAACAGTCTGATGGTCTGGTGATAGAAGCTGTTCAACAGTCTGATGGTGATAGAAGCTGTTCAACAATCTGATGGTCTGGTGATAGAAGCTGTTCAACAGTCTGATGGTGACAGAAGCTGTTCAACAGTCTGATGGTAATAGAAGCTGTTCAACAGTCTGATGGTGATAGAAGCTGTTCAACAGTCTGATGGTGATAGAAGCTGTTCAACAGTCTGATGGTGATAGAAGCTGTTCAACAGTCTGATGGTGATAGAAGCTGTTCAACAGTCTGATGGTGATAGAAGCTGTTCAACAGTCTGATGATGATAGAAGCTGTTCAACAGTGTGATGGCGATAGAAGCTGTTGAACAGTCTGATGGTGATAGAAGCTGTTCAACAGTCTGATGGTGATAGAAGCTGTTCAGCAGTCTGATGGTAATAGAAGCTGTTCAACAGTCTGATGGTGATAGAAGCTGTTCAACAGTCAGATGGTAATAGAAGCTGTTCAACAGTCTGATGGTGATAGAAGCTGTTCAACAGTCTGATGGTAATAGAAGCTGTTCAACAGTCTGATGGTAATAGAAGCTGTTCAACAGTCTGATGCTGATAGAAGCTGTTCAACAGTCTGATGGTGATAGAAGCTGTTCAACAGTCTGATGGTCTGGTAATAGAAGCTGTTCAACAGTCTGATGGTCTGGTGATAGAAGCTGTTCAACAGTCTGATGGTGATAGAAGCTGTTCAACAGTCTGATGGTGATAGAAGCTGTTCAACAGTCTGATGGTGATATAAGCTGTTCAACAGTCTAATGGTCTGGTGATAGAAGCTGTTCAACAGTCTGATGGTGATAGAAGCTGTTCAACAGTCTGATGGTCTGGTAATAGGAGCTGTTCAACAGTCTGATGGTCTGGTAGTAGAAGCTGTTCAACAGTCTGATGTTGGTAGAAGCTGTTCAACAGTCTAATGGTGATAGAAGCTGTTCTACAGTCTGATGGTGATAGAAGCTGTTCAACAGTCTGATGGTAATAGAAGCTGTTCAACAGTCTGATGGTGATAGAAGCTGTTCAACAGTCTGATGGTGATAGAAGCTGTTCAACAGTCTGATGGTGATAGAAGCTGTTCAACAGTCTGATGGTGATAGAAGCTGTTCAACAGTCTGATGGTCTGGTGATAGAAGCTGTTCAACAGTCTGATGGTGATAGAAGCTGTTCAACAGTCTGATGTTGATAGAAGCTGTTCAACAGTCTGATGGTGATAGAAGCTGTTCAACAGTCTGATGGTGATAGAAGCTGTTCAACAGTCTGATGGTGATAGAAGCTGTTCAACAGTCTGATGGTGATAGAAGCTGTTCAACAGTCTGATGATGATAGAAGCTGTTCAACAGCGTGATGGCGATAGAAGCTGTTGAACAGTCTGATGGTGATAGAAGCTGTTCAACATACTGATGGTGATAGAAGCTGTTCAACAGTCTGATGGTGATAGAAGCTGTTCAACAGTCTGATGGTCTGGTAGTAGAAGCTGTTCAACAGTCTGATGGTGATAGAAGCTGTTCAACAGTCAGATGGTAATAGAAGCTGTTCAACAGTCTGATGGTGATAGAAGCTGTTCAACAGTCTGATGGTAATAGAAGCTGTTCAACAGTCTGATGGTAATAGAAGCTGTTCAACAGTCTGATGCTGATAGAAGCTGTTCAACAGTCTGATGGTAATAGGAGCTGTTCAACAGTCTGATGGTCTGGTAATAGAAGCTGTTCAACAGTCTGATGGTCTGGTGATAGAAGCTGTTCAACAGTCTGATGGTGATAGAAGCTGTTCAACAGTCTGATGGTGATAGAAGCTGTTCAACAGTCTGATGGTGATATAAGCTGTTCAACAGTCTGATGGTCTGGTGATAGAAGCTGTTCAACAGTCTGATGGTGATAGAAGCTGTTCAACAGTCTGATGGTCTGGTAATAGGAGCTGTTCAACAGTCTGATGGTCTGGTAGTAGAAGCTGTTCAACAGTCTGATGTTGATAGAAGCTGTTCAACAGTCTGATGGTGATAGAAGCAGTTCTACAGTCTGATGGTGATAGAAGCTGTTCAACAGTCTGATGGTAATAGAAGCTGTTCAACAGTCTGATGGTGATAGAAGCTGTTCAACAGTCTGATGGTGATAGAAGCTGTTCAACAGTCTGATGGTGATAGAAGCTGTTCAACAGTCTGATGGTGATAGAAGCTGTTCAACAGTCTGATGGTCTGGTAATAGAAGCTGTTCAACAGTCAGATGGTGATAGAAGCTGTTCAACAGTCTGATGGTGATAGAAGCTGTTCAACAGTCTGATGGTCTGGTAATAGGAGCTGTTCAACAGTCTGATGGTGTGGTAGTAGAAGCTGTTCAACAGTCTGATGTTGATAGAAGCTGTTCAACAGTCTGATGGTGATAGAAGCTGTTCTACAGTCTGATGGTGATAGAAGCTGTTCAACAGTCTGATGGTAATAGAAGCTGTTCAACAGTCTGATGGTGATAGAAGCTGTTCAACAGTCTGATGGTGATAGAAGCTGTTCAACAGTCTGATGGTGATAGAAGCTGTTCAACAGTCTGATGGTGATAGAAGCTGTTCAACAGTCTGATGGTCTGGTGATAGAAGCTGTTCAACAGTCAGATGGTAATAGAAGCTGTTCAACAGTCAGATGGTGATAGAAGTTGTTCAACAGTCTGATGGTGATAGAAGCTGTTCAACAGTCTGATTGTGATAGAAGCTGTTCAACATTCAGATGGTCTGATATTAGAAGCTGTTCAACAGTCTGATGGTAATAGAAGCTGTTCAACAGTATGATGGTGATAGAAGCTGTTCAACAGTCTGATGGTGATAGAAGCTGTTCAACATTCTGATGGTGATAGAAGCTGTTCAACAGTCTGATTGTGATAGAAGCTGTTCAACAGTCTGATGGTAATAGGAGCTGTTCAACAGTCTGATGCTAATAGAAGCTGTTCAACAGTCTGATGGTGATAGAAGCTGTTCAACAGTCTGATGGTCTGGTGATAGAAGCTTGTCAACAGTCTGATGGTGATAGAAGCTGTTCAACAGTCTGATGGTAATAGAAGCTGTTCAACAGTCTGATGGTGATAGAAGCTGTTCAACAGTCTGATGGTGATAGAAGCTGTTCAACAGTCTGATGGTGATAGAAGCTGTTCAAAAGTCTGATGGTGATAGAAGCTTTTCAACAGTCTGATGGTCTGGTGATAGAAGCTGTTCAACAGTCTGATGGTGGTAGAAGCTGTTCAACAGTCTGATGGTGATAGAAGCTGTTCAACAGTCTGATGCTAATAGAAGCTGTGCAACAGTCTGATGGTGATAGAAGCTGTTCAACAGTCTGATGGTCTGGTGATAGAAGCTGTTCAACAGTCTGATGGTTATAGAAGCTGTTCAACAGTCTGATGGTTATAGAAACTGTTCAACAGTCTGATGATGATAGAAGCTGTTCAACAGTGTGATGGCGATAGAAGCTGTTGAACAGTCTGATGGTGATAGAAGCTGTTCAACAGTCTGATGGTGATAGAAGCTGTTCAACAGTCTGATGGTAATAGAAGCTGTTCAACAGTCTGATGGTAATAGAAGCTGTTCAACAGTCTGATGCTGATAGAAGCTGTTCAACAGTCTGATGGTAATAGGAGCTGTTCAACAGTCTGATGGTGATAGAAGCTGTTCAACAGTCTGATGGTCTGGTGATAGAAGCTGTTCAACAGTCAGATGGTAATAGAAGCTGTTCAACAGTCAGATGGTGATAGAAGCTGTTCAACATTCAGATGGTCTGATATTAGAAGCTGTTCAACAGTCTGATGGTAATAGAAGCTGTTCAACAGTCTGATGGTGATAGAAGCTGTTCAACAGTCTGATGGTGATAGAAGCTGTTCAACAGTCTGATGGTGATAGAAGCTGTTCTACAGTCTGATGGTAATAGAAGCTGTTCAACAGTCTGATGGTAATAGAAGCTGTTCAACAGTCTGATGGTAATAGAAGCTGTTTAACAGTCTGATGGTCTGGTGATAGAAGCTGTTCAACAGTCTGATGGTCTGGTAGTAGAAGCTGTTCTACAGTCTGATGGTGATAGAAGATGTTCAACAGTCTGATGGTAATAGAAGCTGTTCAACAGTCTGATGGTGATAGAAGCTGTTCAACAGTCTGATGGTGATAGAAGCTGTTCTACAGTCTGATGGTGATAGAAGCTGTTCAACAGTCTGATGGTAATAGGAGCTGTTCAACAGTCTGATGGTGATAGAAGCTGTTCAACAGTCTGATGGTGATTGAAGCTGTTCAACAGTCTGATGGTGATAGAATCTGTTCAACAGTCTGATGGTGATAGAAGCTGTTCAACAGTCTGATGGTGATAGAAGCTGTTCAACAGTCTGATGGTGATAGAAGCTGTTCAACAGTCTGATGGTGATAGAAGCTGTTCAAATCAAATCAAATCAAATGTATTTATATAGCCATTCGTACATCAGCTGATATCTCAAAGTGTTGTACAGAAACCCAGCCTAAAACCCCAAACAGCAAGCAATGCAGGTGTAGAAGCACGGTGGCTAGGAAAAACTCCCTAGAAAGGCCAAAACCTAGGAAGAAACCTAGAGAGGAACCAGGCTATGTGGGGTGGCCAGTCCTCTTCTGGCTGTGCCGGGTGGAGATTATAACAAAACATGGTCAAGATGTTCAAATGTTCATAAATGACCAGCATGGTGGAATAATAATAAGGCAGAATAGTTGAAACTGGAGCAGCAGCACAGTCAGGTGGACTGGGGACAGCAAGGAGTCATCATGTCAGGTATTCCTGGGGCATGGTCCTAGGGCTCAGGTCCTCCGAGAGAGAGAAAGAAAGAGAGAATTAGAGAGAGCATATGTGGGATGGCCAGTCCTCTTCTGGCTGTGCCGGGTGGAGATTATAACAGAACATGGCCAAGATGTTCAAATGTTCATAAATGACCAGCATGGTCGAATAATAATAAGGCAGAACAGTTGAAACTGGAGCAGCAGCACAGCCAGGTGGACTGGGGACAGCAAGGAGTCATCATGTCAGGTAGTCCTGGGGCATGGTCCTAGGGCTCAGGTCCTCCGAGAGAGAGAAAGAGAGAAGGAGAGAATTAGAGAACGCACACTTAGATTCACACAGGACACCGAATAGGACAGGAGAAGTACTCCAGATATAACAAACTGACCCCAGCCCCCCGACACATAAACTACTGCAGCATAAATACTGGAGGCTGAGACAGGAGGGGTCAGGAGACACTGTGGCCCACTCCGAGGACACCCCCGGACAGGGCCAAACAGGAAGGATATAACCCCACCCACTTTGCCAAAGCACAGCCCCCACACCACTAGAGGGATATCTTCAACCACCAACTTACCATCCTGAGGCAAGGCTGAGTATAGCCCACAAAGACCTCCGCCACGGCACAACCCAATGGGGGGGGGGTGGGGGGGGCGCCAACCCAGACAGGATGACCACATCAGTGACTCAACCCACTCAGGTGACGCACCCCCTCCAGGGACGGCATGAGAGAGCCCCAGTAAAGCCAGTGACTCAGCCCCTGTAATAGGGTTAGAGGCAGAGAATCCCAGTGGAAAGAGGGGAACCGGCCAGGCAGCGACAGCAAGGGCGGTTCGTTGCTCCAGAGCCTTTCCGTTCACCCTCCCACTCCTGGGCCAGACTACACTCAATCATATGACCCACTGAAGAGATGAGTCTTCAGTAGAGAAGGTTGAGACCGAGTTTGCGTCTCTGACATGGGTAGGCAGACCGTTCCATAAAAATGGAGCTCTATAGGAGAAAGCCCTGCCTCCAGCTGTTTGCTTAAAAATTCTAGGGACAATTAGGAGGCCTGCGTCTTGTGGCCGTAGCGTACGTGTAGGTATGTACGGCAGGACCAAATCAGAGAGATAGGTAGGAGCAAGCCCATGTAATGCTTTGTAGGTTAGCAGTAAAACCTTGAAATCAGCCCTTGCTTTGACAGGAAGCCAGTGTAGAGAGGCTAGCACTGGAGTAATATGATCAAATTTTTTGGTTCTAGTCAGGATTCTAGCAGCCGTATTTAGCACTAACTGAAGTTTATTTAGTGCTTTATCCGGGTAGCCGGAAAGTAGAGCATTGCAGTAGTCTAACCTGGAAGTGACAAAAGCATGGATTAATTTTTCTGCATCATTTTTGGACAGAACGTTTCTGATTTTTGCAATGTTACGTAGATGGAAAAAAGCTGTCCTTGAAATGGTCTTGATATGTTCTTCAAAAGAGAGATCAGGGTCCAGAGTAACGCCGAGGTCCTTCACAGTTTTATTTGAGACGACTATACAACCATTAAGATTAATTGTCAGATTCAACAGAAGATCTCTTTGTTTCTTGGGACCTAGAACAAGCATCTCTGTTTTGTCCGAGTTTAAAAGTAGAAAGTTTGCAGCCATCCACTTCCTTATGTCTGAAACACATTCTTCTAGCAAGGGCAATTTTGGGGCTTCACCATGTTTAATTGAAATGTACAGCTGTGTGTCTTCCGCATAGCAGTGAAAGTTAACATTATGTTTTCGAATAACATCCCCAAGAGGTAAAATATATATAGTGAAAACAATAGTGGTCCTAAAACGGAACCTTGAGGAACACCGAAATTTACACTTGATTTGTCAGAGGACAAACCATTCACAGAGACAAACTGATATCTTTCCGACAGATAAGATCTAAACCAGGCCAGAACTTGTCCGTGTAGACCAATTTGGGTTTCCAATCTCTCCAAAAGAATGTGGTGATCGATGGTATCAAAAGCAGCACTAAGGTCTAGGAGCACGAGGACAGATGCAGAGCCTCGGTCCGATGCCATTAAAATGTAATTTACCACCTTCACAAGTGCCGTCTCAGTGCTATGATGGGGTCTAAAACCAGACTGAAGCATTTCGTATACATTGTTTGTCTTCAGGAAGGCAGTGAGTTGTTGCGCAACAGCCTTTTCTAAAATTTTTGAGAGGAATGGAAGATTCGATATAGGCCGATAGTTTTTTATATTTTCTGGGTCAAGGTTTGGCTTTTTCAAGAGAGGCTTTATTACTGCCATTTTAGTGAGTTTGGTACACATCTGGTGGATAGAGAGCCGTTTATTATGTTCAACATAGGAGGGCCAAGCACAGGAAGCAGCTCTTTCAGTAGTTTAGTTGGAATAGGGTCCAATATGCAGCTTGAAGGTTTAGAGGCCATGATTATTTTCATCATTGTGTCAAGAGATATAGTACTAAAACACTTGAGCGTCTCTCTTGATCCTAGGTCCTGGCAGAGTTGTGCAGACTCAGGACAACTGAGCTTTGAAGGAATACGCAGATTTAAGGAGGAGTCCGTAATTTGCTTTCTAATAATCATAATCTTTTCCTCAAAGAAGTTCAACAGTCTGATGGTGATATAAGCTGTTCAACAATCTGATGGTCTGGTGATAGAAGCTGTTCAACAGTCTGATGGTCTGGTAATAGGAGCTGTGCAACAGTCTGATGGTCTGGTAGTAGAAGCTGTTCAACAGTCTGATGGTGATAGAAGCTGTTCAACAGTCTGATGGTGATAGAAGCTGTTCTACAGTCTGATGGTGATAGAAGCTGTTCTACAGTCTGATGGTGATAGAAGCTGTTCAACAGTCTGATGGTGATAGAAGCTGTTCAACAGTCTGATGGTAATAGAAGCTGTTCAACAGTCTGATGGTGATAGAAGCTGTTCAACAGTGTGATGGTAATAGAAGCTGTTCAACAGTCTGATGGTGATAGAAGCTGTTCAACAGTCTGATGGTCTGGTGATAGAAGCTGTTCAACAGTCAGATGGTAATAGAAGCTGTTCAACAGTCAGATGGTGATAGAAGCTGTTCAACAGTCAGATGGTCTGATATTAGAAGCTGTTCAACAGTCTGATGGTAATAGAAGCTGTTCAACAGTCTGATGGTGATAGAAGCTGTTCAACAGTCCGATGGTGATAGAAGCTGTTCAACAGTCAGATGGTAATAGAAGCTGTTCAACAGTCAGATGGTCTGATATTAGAAGCAGTTCAACAGTCTGATGGTAATAGAAGCTGTTCAACAGTCTGATGGTGATAGAAGCTGTTCAACAGTCTGATGGTGATAGAAGCTGTTCAACAGTCTGATGGTAATAGAAGCTGTTCAACAGTCTGATGGTGATAGAAGCTGTTCAACAGTGTGATGGTATTAGAAGCTGTTCAACAGACTGATGGTGATAGAAGCTGTTCAACAGTCTGATGGTAATAGAATCTGTTTAACAGTCTGATGGTGATAGAAGCTGTTCAACAGTCTGATGGTGATAGAAGCTGTTCAACAGTCTGATGGTGATAGAAGCTGTTTAACCTCTGGGATATGTGGGACGCTAGCACCTGTCCATAAACCAGGGAAAATGCCGAGTGCCAAATTCAATTGAATTACTATAAAAATCAAACTTTCATTAAATCACACATGCAAGATAGAAAATTAAAGCTACACATGTTGTGAATCCAGCCAACGTGTCCGATTTCCAAAAAGGTATTTCGGAGAAAGCAAACGATGCTATTATCTGAGGATAGCACCTCCGAAAACAAAGAGAGAAACCATATTTCAACCCTGCAGGCGCGTCACAAAACGCAGAAATAAAATATAATTCATGCTTTACCTTTGACGAGCTTCTTCTGTTGGCATTCCAATATGTCCCATAAACATCAAAAATTATCCTTTTGTTCGATTAATTCCGTCGATATATATCCAAAATGTCAATTTATTTGGCGCGTTTGATCCAGAAAAAAATTGGTTCTAACTTGCTCAACTTGACTAGAAAATATCTCAAAAGTTACCTGTAAACTTTGCCAAAACATTTCAAACTACTTTTGTATTACAACTTTAGATATGTTTTTACGTAAATAATCGATAAAATTGAAGACGGGATGATCTGTGTTCAATACAGGAGGAAAACAAACTGTAGCTAGCTTTCTGGTCAAGCGCCTCTATCTAACAGTACACTACAAGTGACCCTTGTTCAAGATGGCCGTACTTCTTCATTACACAAAGGAATAACCTCAACCAATTTCTAAACACTGTTGACATCCAGTGGAAGCGATAGGAACTGCAAGAAGGTCCCTTAAAAAACTGGATTCCCAACGAAATCCATTGAAAAGAAAGTGACCTCAAAAAACAAAATCTGAATGGTTTGTCCTCGGGGTTTTGGCTGCTACATAAGTTCTGTTATACTCACAGACATGATTCAAACCGTTTTAGAAACTTCAGAGTGTTTTCTATCCAAATCTACTAATAATATGCATATCTTATCTTCTGGGGATGAGTAGCAGGCAGTTGAATTTGGGCATGCATTTCATCTGGACGTGAAAATACTGCCCCCTGTCACCAAGATGTTAACAGTCTTACACTCCTTCAAACACATACACATTATCTGTGCTGTTTTTCAACCATCGTAAATCACAGCTAATGTCATATGACAAGGTGTCACATTTCCACACCACTCCCATCCATCCATCCCTTCATCCATCCATCCATCCCTCCATCCTTGCATCCTTCATTCCCTCCATCCCTCCTCTCCTCCATCAGTCCCTCCATCCCTCCATCCCTCCTCTCCTCCATGACATCCATCCATCCCTTCATCCATCCATCCCTCCATCCCTTCATCCATCATCCCTCCATCCCTTCATCCATCCACCCATCCATCCTCCCTCTCCTCCATCTATTCATTCATCCATCCATCCATCCATCCATCCCTCCTCTCCTCCATCCATCCATCCCTCCTCTCCTCCATCCCTCCATCCCTTCATCCATCCATCCCTTCATCCATCCATCCCTCCATCCCTTCATCCATCCTCTCATCCATCCCTCCATCCCCTCTCTCCTCCATCCCTCCATCCCTCCATCCCCCCTCTCCTCCATCCCTCCATCCATTCATCCCTGCATCGCTCCATCTCTCCATTCCTCCAATCAGATGAATAAATAAATAATGTTGGCATGTGAAAAAGGAAGGAAAGTAATTTCAGTAAAAGGCAGAGACGTACAGTAAAATGTTGATTGATTTGCTGTTGAGAATTAATCTACGCTTTCTCACCATGCATTGTTCTATGGCTGGATGTGAGCCATTCCCTCATGTTTAAGCCCAGCAGTTAGGTAGGGAATGCCTGATGAGGTAAAGTAGATCACTGAGAGTTTAAACTTTGAACAATGAGTTACACCGTATATCTGTCCCTTTGTAATCATGTCTGGTCAAGGACTGGGTCTGTCACTCAGGTTGTCAGCTTTGCTTAGTGTTGAGTGTATTCATGCATGTGACAATGGTCAATAGTTCACTACTGTTTCAAGTCAAGAGAAACCAGTTCATATCCATTCGATTACTTATATAATCTAGGGGAAAGTGAAATTATTATTACTTTTTTAAAAATCACATAGTGTTTCCACAACATCATCTTTATAAAAAGAGCTGAGATAATATAATAATAATAATAATAATAATAATGTCAAACCAGTAGGCAACTTTGACATTCCATCATCTGTGACACTGTGTTCAGGGTGAGGGAATGGGTCACTGTGTTCAGGGTGAGGGAATGGGTCACTGTGTTCAGGGTGAGGGAATGGGTCACTGTGTTCAGGGTGAGGGAATGGGTCACTGGGTTCAGGGTGAGGTAATGGGCCACTGTGTTCAGGGTGAGGGAATGGGTCACTGTGTTCAGGGTGAGGGAATGGGTCACTGTGTTCAGGGTGAGGGAATGGGTCACTGTGTTCAGGGTGAGGGAATGGGTCACTGTGTTCAGGGTGAGGGAATGGGTCACTGTGTTCAGGGTGAGGGAATGGGTCACTGTGTTCAGGGTGAGGGAATGGGTCACTGTGTTCAGGGTGAGGGAATGGGTCACTGTGTTCAGGGTGAGGGAATGGGTCACTGTGTTCAGGGTGAGGGAATGGGTCACTGTGTTCAGGGTGAGGGAATGGGTCACTGTGTTCAGGGTGAGGGAATGGGTCACTGTGTTCAGGGTGAGGGAATGGGTCACTGTGTTCAGGGTGAGGGAATGGGTCACTGTGTTCAGGGTGAGGTAATGGGTCAGTGTGTTCAGGGTGAGGGAATGGGTCACTGTGTTCAGGGTGAGGGAATGGGTCACTGTGTTCAGGGTGAGGGAATGGGTCACTGTGTTCAGGGTGAGGTAATGGGTCACTGTGTTCAGGGTGAGGGAATGGGTCACTGTGTTCAGGGTGAGGGAATGGGTCACACTCTTTCTCTCTCTTTTTCGCTCAGAAACGTCTGTTTTTTGTTTTCGGCTTTTTGCAACAGTAAGCCAGGCTCAATTTAAAAGTAGAGGCTTTTGTCTTCCTAAAAATACCAGCTAATTCAAACCCTGGGCTTTGGAATGTCTGCATAAATCTTTACAGGTTTATACTTACACACACACACACACTAACACACACACACACACACACACACACACACACATATATATATATATACATACACCAAGCTCTGAAGGGCAATCTGTACCAGTTAGATATCTCAGTCAGACTCAGTACACCACCACTTTTTGTAGTTATGAAAAACCTTACACAGCTTTAGCCCACGGCGTGGAAACTGGTGCTGCATGTAAAGTAGGCCTGGTATTAAAACCAAAATACTTTGTTTTAATATTTATTTTATTTTCACTTCTGTACTTCCTTACCTTTTTTTTCTCGTTTTTCATTTCAGTATTTTTAATGACGGGTGGGTGGTGGATTCCCATAATGCAATATTTTGGAGGAGGAGGTTGATGGGTTGCTACGCCAGTCGGGGAAATCTAATTTACAGGATGGAGATTGTGTGTGAGAGCACGTGTGTGTGTGTGTGCGTTTGTTTGTGTGTTTCTGTATCCTGTAAAGAGAGTGTTTATTCACTGTGAATGTCATTGCATTCACAGGCTTATTTTACAGTAGAGTACTTAATCAGATCCTATATACT
>NC_092164.1:71440780-71444453 GCF_045791955.1 Oncorhynchus clarkii lewisi | reverse complement strand
GTAGTCTCTACAGTAGAGTACTTAATCAGATCCTATATTATGTAGTCTCTACAGTAGAGTATTTAATCAGATCCTATATTATGTAGTCTCTACAGTAGAGTATTTAATCAGATCCTATATTATGTAGTCTCTACAGTAGAGTATTTAATCAGATCCTATATTATGTAGTCTCTACAGTAGAGTATTTAATCAGATCCTATATTATGTAGTCTCTACAGTAGAGTACTTAATCAGATCCTATATATACTGTAGTCTCTACAGTAGAGTACTTAATCAGATCATATATACTGTAGTCTCTACAGTAGAGTACTTAATCAGATCCTATATCTCTACAGTAGAGTACTTAATCATATATATGTAGTCTCTACAGTAGAGTACTTAATCAGATCCTATATTATGTAGTCTCTACAGTAGAGTATTTAATCAGATCCTATATTATGTAGTCTCTACAGTAGAGTATTTAATCAGATCCTATATTATGTAGTCTCTACAGTAGAGTATTTAATCAGATCCTATATTCTGTAGTCTCTACAGTAGAGTATTTAATCAGATCCTATATTATGTAGTCTCTACAGTAGAGTACTTAATCAGATCCTATATTATGTAGTCTCTACAGTAGAGTACTTAATCAGATCCTATATTATGTAGTCTCTACAGTAGAGTATTTAATCAGATCCTATATTATGTAGTCTCTACAGTAGAGTATTTAATCAGATCCTATATTATGTAGTCTCTACAGTAGAGTATTTAATCAGATCCTATATTATGTAGTCTCTACAGTAGAGTACTTAATCAGATCCTATATACTGTAGTCTCTACAGTAGAGTACTTAATCAGATCCTATATTATGTAGTCTCTACAGTACAGTATTTAATCAGATCCTATATTATGTAGTCTCTACAGTAGAGTATTTAATCAGATCCTATATTATGTAGTCTCTACAGTAGAGTATTTAATCAGATCCTATATTATGTAGTCTCTACAGTACAGTACTTAATCAGATCCTATATTATGTAGTCTCTACAGTAGAGTATTTAATCAGATCCTATATTATGTAGTCTCTACAGTAGAGTATTT
Source organism: Oncorhynchus clarkii lewisi (assembly GCF_045791955.1). NCBI lineage: Eukaryota > Metazoa > Chordata > Actinopteri > Salmoniformes > Salmonidae > Oncorhynchus > Oncorhynchus clarkii. The sequence goes on along the minus strand of NC_092164.1, from coordinate 71,443,376 downwards.
AATCAGATCCTATATTATGTAGTCTCTACAGTAGAGTATTTAATCAGATCCTATATACTGTAGTCTCTACAGTAGAGTATTTAATCAGATCCTATATTATGTAGTCTCTACAGTAGAGTATTTAATCAGATCCTATATTATGTAGTCTCTACAGTAGAGTATTTAATCAGATCCTATATTCTGTAGTCTCTACAGTAGAGTATTTAATCAGATCCTATATTATGTAGTCTCTACAGTAGAGTATTTAATCAGATCCTATATTATGTAGTCTCTACAGTAGAGTATTTAATCAGATCCTATATTCTGTAGTCTCTACAGTAGAGTATTTAATCAGATCCTATATTATGTAGTCTCTACAGTAGAGTACTTAATCAGATCCTATATTATGTAGTCTCTACAGTAGAGTACTTAATCAGATCCTATATTATGTAGTCTCTACAGTAGAGTATTTAATCAGATCCTATATTATGTAGTCTCTACAGTAGAGTATTTAATCAGATCCTATATTATGTAGTCTCTACAGTAGAGTATTTAATCAGATCCTATATTATGTAGTCTCTACAGTAGAGTACTTAATCAGATCCTATATACTGTAGTCTCTACAGTAGAGTACTTAATCAGATCCTATATTATGTAGTCTCTACAGTACAGTATTTAATCAGATCCTATATTATGTAGTCTCTACAGTAGAGTATTTAATCAGATCCTATATTATGTAGTCTCTACAGTAGAGTATTTAATCAGATCCTATATTATGTAGTCTCTACAGTACAGTACTTAATCAGATCCTATATTATGTAGTCTCTACAGTAGAGTATTTAATCAGATCCTATATTATGTAGTCTCTACAGTAGAGTATTTAATCAGATCCTATATTATGTAGTCTCTACAGTAGAGTATTTAATCAGATCCTATATTCTGTAGTCTCTACAGTAGAGTATTTAATCAGATCCTATATTATGTAGTCTCTACAGTAGAGTACTTAATCAGATCCTATATACTGTAGTCTCTACAGTACAGTACTTAATCAGATCCTATATTATGTAGTCTCTACAGTAGAGTACTTAATCAGATCCTATATTATGTAGTCTCTACAGTAGAGTATTTAATCAGATCCTATATTATGTAGTCTCTACAGTAGAGTACTTAATCAGATCCTATATTATGTAGTCTCTACAGTAGAGTATTTAATCAGATCCTATATTATGTAGTCTCTACAGTAGAGTATTTAATCAGATCCTATATACTGTAGTCTCTACAGTAGAGTATTTAATCAGATCCTATATACTGTAGTCTCTACAGTAGAGTATTTAATCAGATCCTATATACTGTAGTCTCTACAGTAGAGTATTTAATCAGATCCTATATTATGTAGTCTCTACAGTAGAGTATTTAATCAGATCCTATATTATGTAGTCTCTACAGTAGAGTACTTAATCAGATCCTATATTATGTAGTCTCTACAGTAGAGTACTTAATCAGATCCTATATTATGTAGTCTCTACAGTAGAGTATTTAATCAGATCCTATATTATGTAGTCTCTACAGTAGAGTATTTAATCAGATCCTATATTATGTAGTCTCTACAGTAGAGTATTTAATCAGATCCTATATTATGTAGTCTCTACAGTAGAGTATTTAATCAGATCCTATATACTGTAGTCTCTACAGTAGAGTATTTAATCAGATCCTATATACTGTAGTCTCTACAGTAGAGTATTTAATCAGATCCTATATACTGTAGTCTCTACAGTAGAGTATTTAATCAGATCCTATATTATGTAGTCTCTACAGTAGAGTATTTAATCAGATCCTATATTATGTAGTCTCTACAGTAGAGTACTTAATCAGATCCTATATTATGTAGTCTCTACAGTAGAGTACTTAATCAGATCCTATATTATGTAGTCTCTACAGTAGAGTATTTAATCAGATCCTATATACTGTAGTCTCTACAGTAGAGTACTTAATCAGATCCTATATTATGTAGTCTCTACAGTAGAGTATTTAATCAGATCCTATATTATGTAGTCTCTACAGTAGAGTATTTAATCAGATCCTATATTATGTAGTCTCTACAGTAGAGTATTTAATCAGATCCTATATTATGTAGTCTCTACAGTAGAGTATTTAATCAGATCCTATATTATGTAGTCTCTACAGTAGAGTATTTAATCAGATCCTATATTATGTAGTCTCTACAGTAGAGTATTTAATCAGATCCTATATTATGTAGTCTCTACAGTAGAGTATTTAATCAGATCCTATATTATGTAGTCTCTACAGTAGAGTATTTAATCAGATCCTATATTATGTAGTCTCTACAGTAGAGTATTTAATCAGATCCTATATACTGTAGTCTCTACAGTAGAGTATTTAATCAGATCCTATATTATGTAGTCTAGTCTTGTGTCGGAAAGAGATCACGGTTTTCAAATGAGTTTTTGTTTTGTTTTTGTTTGCACTTAAACCCTTCTGTGAATGATTCACTTAAACCCTTCTGTGAATGATTCAGTTAGTCCCTGCTGTGAATGATTCAGTTAAACCCTTCTGTGAATGATTCACTTAAACCCTTCTGTGAATGATTCAGTTAAAC
>NC_092164.1:71298280-71435780 GCF_045791955.1 Oncorhynchus clarkii lewisi | reverse complement strand
TCGGATCTTACTCCCCTTCCTATTGTGTTCCTGTTCCTAATCGGATCTTACTCCCCTTCCTATTGTGTTCCTGTTCCTAATCGGATCTTACTCCCCTTCCTATTGTGTTCCTGTTCCTAATAGGATCTTACTCCCCTTCCTATTGTGTTCCTGTTCCTAATCAGATCTTACTCCCCTTCCTATTGTGTTCCTGTTCCTAATCAGATCTTACTCCCCTTCCTATTGTGTTCCTGTTCCTAATCAGATCTTACTCCCCTTCCTATTGTGTTCCTGGTAGGATCTTACTCCCCTTCCTATTGTGTTCCTAATAGGATCTTACTCCCCTTCCTATTATGTTCCTAATAGGATCTTACTCCCCTTCCTATTGTGTTCCTAATAGGATCTTACTCCCCTTCCTATTGTGTTCCTAATAGGATCTTACTCCCCTTCCTATTGTGTTCCTAATAGGATCTTACTCCCCTTCCTATTGTGTTCCTGTTAGGATCTTACTCCCCTTCCTATTGTGTTCCTAATAGGATCTTACTCCCCTCCCTATTGTGTTCCTAATAGGATCTTACTCCCCTTCCTATTGTGTTCCTAATAGGATCTTACTCCCCTTCCTATTGTGTTTCTAATAGGATCTTACTCCCCTTCCTATTGTATTCCTGGTAGGATCTTACTCCCCTTCCTATTGTGTTCCTGTTCCTAATCGGATCTTACTCCCCTTCCTATTGTGTTCCTGTTCCTAATCGGATCTTACTCCCCTTCCTATTGTGTTCCTGTTCCTAATCGGATCTTACTCCCCTTCCTATTGTGTTCCTGTTCCTAATCAGATCTTACTCCCCTTCCTATTGTGTTCCTGGTAGGATCTTACTCCCCTTCCTATTGTGTTCCTAATAGGATCTTACTCCCCTTCCTATTATGTTCCTAATAGGATCTTACTCCCCTTCCTATTGTGTTCCTAATAGGATCTTACTCCCCTTCCTATTGTGTTCCTAATAGGATCTTACTCCCCTTCCTATTGTGTTCCTAATAGGATCTTACTCCCCTTCCTATTGTGTTCCTGTTAGGATCTTACTCCCCTTCCTATTGTGTTCCTAATAGGATCTTACTCCCCTTCCTATTGTGTTCCTGGTAGGATCTTACTCCCCTTCCTATTGTGTTCCTGGTAGAATCATACTCCACATTCCTATTGTGTTCCTAATAGGATCTTACTCCCGTTCCTATTGTGTTCCTGGTAGGATCTTACTCCCCTTCCTATTGTGTTCCTAATAGGATCTTACTCCCCTTCCTATTGTGTTCCTGTTCCTAATAGGATCTTACTCCCCTTCCTATTGTGTTCCTAATAGGATCTTACTCCCCTCCCTATTGTGTTCCTAATAGGATCTTACTCCCCAGACTCTGGTCTCTAGAGTCCTGATTAAACAGGTAACCTGACTGTACATTATCTTCTGGTCTCTACAGTCCTGATTAAACAGGTAACCTGACTGTACATTATCCTCTGGTCTCCACAGTGAAGAAGATGACAGAGCTGAAGTCCAGAGGAGTCAAGATGATGCCCAGTAAAGACAATCATCACAAGATATCAGTTTGTAAGTAGTGCTCCTAGTTGTTATACACTTGTTGGAGTACACCGTTCAACTTATCAGAACAGTTGTTCTGCAAAGTCACGCAACAGGTGGGGGGGGGGGGGGGGGGGGGGGGGGGGGGGTAAAGGAGTGTAGAAACAGAGGTGGGATACAGGGTGGGGAAAGGGGTGTAGAAACAGAGGGAGGGATACAGGGAGAAAGGAGTGTAGAAACAGAGGGTGGGATACAGGGAGGGGAAAGGGGTGTAGTAACAGAGGGAGGGATACAGGGAGGGGGAAGGAGTGTAGAAACAGAGGGAGGGATACAGGGAGGGGGAAAGGAGTGTAGAAACAGAGGGAGGGATAAAGGGAGGGGGAAGGAGTGTAGAAACAGAGGGAGGTATACAGGGAGGGGGAAAGGAGTGTAGAAACAGATGGAGGGATACAGGGAGAAAGGAGTGTAGAAACAGAGGGAGGGATACAGGGAGGGGGAAGGAGTGTAGAAACAGAGGGATGGATACAGGGTGGGGGAAAGGAGTGTAGAAACAGAGGGAGGGATACAGGGAGAAAGGAGTGTAGAAACAGAGGGATGGATACAGGGTGGGGGAAAGGAGTGTAGAAACAGAGGGAGGGATACAGGAAGGGGGAAAGGAGTGTAGAGAACAGGGTTCCAAGAGGTTTTCATCTCCTTAGTCCTCTACCTCCATCACCTCATACCCATCTCCTCTACCTCCATCACCTCATACCCATCTCCTCTACCTCCATCACCACATACCCATCTCCTCTAGTCCTCTACCTCCATCACCTCATACCCATCTCCTCTACCTCCATCACCACATACCCATCTCCTCTAGTCCTCTACCTCCATCACCTCATACCTATCTCCTCTACATCCATCACCTCATACCCATCTCCTCTACCTCCATCACCACATACCCATCTCCTCTACCTGCATCTCCTCATACCCATCTCCTCTAGTCCTCTCCTCTACCCCATCACCACATACCCATGTCCTCTACCTCCATCACCTCATACCATCTCCTCTACCTCCATCACCACATACCCAATTCCTCTACCTCCATCACCTCATACCCAATTCCTCTACCTCCATCACCTCATACCCATGTCCTCTATCTCCATCACCTCACACCCATCTCCTCTAGTCATCTCCTCTACCTCATCACCTCACACCCATATCCTCTAGTCCTCGACCTCCATAACCTCATACCCATCGACTCTTCCTCCATCACCTCATACCCTTCTCCTCTAGTCCTCTACCTCCATCACCTCATAACCATCTCATCTACCTCCATCACCTCATACCCATCTCCTCTACCTCATCACCTCATACCCATCTCCTCTCCCTCCATCACCTCATACCCATACCCTATATTCCTCTACCTCCATCACCTCATACCCATCTCCTCTACCTCCATCACCTCATACCCATCTCCTCTACCTCCATCACCACATACCCATCTCCTCTACCTCCATCACCTCATGCCCATCTCCTCTACCTCCATCACCTCATACTCATCTCCTCTACCTCCATCACCTCATGCCCATCTCCTCTACCTCCATCACCTCATACCCATCTCCTCTACCTCCATCACCTCATGCCCATCTCCTCTACCTCCATCACCTCATACTCATCTCCTCTACCTCCATCACCTCATGCCCATCTCCTCTACCTCCATCACCTCATACCCATTTCCTCTACCTCCATCACCTCATGCCCATCTCCTCTCCCTCCATCACCTCATACCCATACCCTCTATTCCTCTACCTCCATCACCTCATACCCATCTCCTCTACCTCCATCACCTCATACCCATCTCCTCTACCTCCATCACCACATACCCATCTCCTCTACCTCCATCACCTCATGCCCATCTCCTCTACCTCCATCACCTCATACTCATCTCCTCTACCTCCATCACCTCATGCCCATCTCCTCTACCTCCATCACCTCATACCAATCTCCTCTACCTCCATCACCTCATACTCATTTCCTCTACCTCCATCACCTCATACCCATCTCCTCTACCTCCATCACCTCATACCAATCTCCTCTACCTCCATCACCTCATACTCATTTCCTCTACCTCCATCTCCTCTACCTCCATCACCACATACCCATCTCCTCTACCTCCATCACCTCATACCAATCTCCTCTACCTCCATCACCTCATACTCATTTCCTCTACCTCCATCTCCTCTACCTCCATCACCACATACCCATCTCCTCTACCTCCATCACCACATACCCATCTCCTCTACCTCCATCACCTCATACCCATCTCCTCTACCTCCATCACCTCATACCAATCTCCTCTACCTCCATCACCTCATGCCCATCTCCTCTACCTCCATCACCTCATACCAATCTCCTCTACCTCCATCACCTCATACTCATTTCCTCTACCTCCATCTCCTCTACCTCCATCACCTCATACCCATATCCTCTACCTCCATCACCTCATACCAATCTCCTCTACCTCCATCACCTCATACTCATTTCCTCTACCTCCATCTCCTCTACCTCCATCACCTCATACCCATCTCCTCTACCTCCATCACCTCATACCAATCTCCTCTACCTCCATCACCTCATACTCATTTCCTCTACCTCCATCTCCTCTACCTCCATCACCACATACCCATCTCCTCTACCTCCATCACCACATACCCATCTCCTCTACCTCCATCACCTCATACCCATCTCCTCTACCTCCATCACCACATACCCATCTCCTCTACCTCCATCACTTCATACTCATTTCCTCTACCTCCATCTCCTCTACCTCCATCACCTCATACCCATCTCCTCTACCTCCATCACCACATACCAATCTCCTCTACCTCCATCACCTCATACTCATTTCCTCTACCTCCATCTCCTCTACCTCCATCACCACATACCCATCTCCTCTACCTCCATCACCTCATACCCATCTCCTCTACCTCCATCACCTCATACTCATTTCCTCTACCTCCATCTCCTCTACCTCCATCACCACATACCCATCTCCTCTACCTCCATCACCTCATACCCATCTCCTCTACCTCCATCACCACATACCCATCTCCTCTACCTCCATCACCACATACCCATCTCCTCTACCTCCATCACCTCATACCCATCTCCTCTACCTCCATCACCTCATACCCATGTCCTCTACCTCCATCACCACATACCCATCTCCTCTACCTCCATCACCTCATACCCATGTCCTCTACCTCCATCACCACATACCCATCTCCTCTACCTCCATCACCACATACCCATCTCCTCTACCTCCATCACCACATACCCATCTCCTCTAGTCCTCTACCTCCATCACCTCATACCCATCTCCTCTACCTCCATCACCTCATACCCATCTCCTCTACCTCCATCACCACATACCCATCTCCTCTACCTCCATCACCACATACCCATCTCCTCTACCTCCATCACCTCATACCCATCTCCTCTACCTCCATCACCTCATACCCATCTCCTCTACCTCCATCACCACATACCCATCTCCTCTACCTCCATCACCTCATACCCATCTCCTCTACCTCCATCACCACATACCCATCTCCTCTACCTCCATCACCTCATACCCATCTCCTCTACCTCCATCACCACATACCCATCTCCTCTACCTCCATCACCTCATACCCATCTCCTCTACCTCCATCACCACATACCCATCTCCTCTACCTCCATCACCTCATACCCATCTCCTCTACCTCCATCACCACATACCCATCTCCTCTACCTCCATCACCTCATACCCATCTCCTCTACCTCCATCACCTCATACCATCTCCTCTACCTCCATCACCTCATGCCCATCTCCTCTAGTCCTCTACCTCCAACACATCCTGCTCTTTTTTCTATTTTAATAATTTTCCTCTTCATTTTCATTTGAATTCTCCTCTCCCTTCTTTAACTTCTCCTCCAACTCTTTCTCTCTCCATCCCACTGCCCTGGTCCAGTCCTCCCTTCCCTTGAGATGATCCTGCCCTTTCCCCCCCTCATCAATATGCATGAGCCCCCCTGCCATGCTCCAGAGTCTCGGCTAATCAGCCGGTGTCACTTTGGATTTGGCCCCGCCTGTCGGACCTTCGACCCCGCCCTGTCTGTCAAAGGGCCTGCAGGGTTGGCTGGCTCACTGACCCTGTGTCACTTCCCCTTCCTGTCTCAGTCTGTTGATATGTTTTAGCATGATGCTTTCATATTGGTGTAGATATTATTATTTAAATAGATGATAATGTTGATGATGGTCAACAGAGGAATATCAATCCCTAACCTTCACAAAGATATAATTAATATTATGGCTAAAACTATGCCAAGTGACAACAAGTATTAGGTAAAAGAGAATCCAGTCGATCCCTTCTGGCTCTAGACATGAGGGGATGTCAGAGCAGGTATTTAGCCTGGCTACAGGTAGCTGCACCACCCTGTTTGATCGTCTTGAATTGAGAAATCCACTGAGAGAGGGATTGATGTATTTGCATGCCAATCACGTTCACTCTTCTCTCCTCCTGGATGTAGTCTGGGCAGGGGAAATGTGACAATGTGTGTCGTTATCAGTGTAAAAAACAAAAACAAATCAGGTTTAGTTTAAATGCTTCGGTAGGTGATTTTCGCTGTAAAAATCTGTGAACATCTAACTCTCTCTCTATTTCTTATGTCGGCCCTCTCTTTCTCCCTCTCATCCCTCTCTCTCATCCCTCTCTCTCGTCCCTCTCACCCCTCTCTCTCTCTCTCATCCCTCTCTCTCATCCCTCTCTCTCATCCCGCCCTCTCATCCCACCCACTCATCCCTCCCTCTCATCCCTCCCTCTCATCCCTCTCTTTCATCCCCCTCTCTCACCCCTCTCTCTCATCCCTCTCTCATCCCTCTCTCATCCTTCCCTCTCATCCCTCTCTCTCATCCCTCTCTCTCATCCCTTTCTTATCCCTCTCTCATCCCTCACTCTCATCCCTCTCTCTCACCCCTCTCTCTCATCCCTCCCTCTCATCCCTCTCTCTCATCCCTCTCTCTCATCCTCCCCTCTCAGTGTCTCAGATGGGTGTGGCCCAGGGACATAACATGTGTCCAGACCCGGGGATCCCTGACCGAGGGAGAAGAAAAGGATCAGACTTCAGGTAAAGGAGAGGAGAAAATGAGGGGAGAGTACTGTACATGAACAGAGGAGAGACAGAGACTGAGGGGAGAGTACTGTACATGAACAGAGGAGAGACAGAGACTGAGGGGAGAGTACTGTACATGAACAGAGGAGAGACTGAGACAGAGGGGAGAGTACTGTACATGAACAGAGGAGAGACAGAGGGGAGAGTACTGTACATGAACAGAGGAGAGACTGAGGGGAGGGTACTGTACATGAACAGAGGAGAGACTGAGGGGAGAGTACTGTACATGAACAGAGGAGAGACTGAGACAGAGGGGAGAGTACTGTACATGAACAGAGGAGAGACTGAGGGGAGAGTACTGTACATGAACAGAGGAGAGACTGAGGGGAGAGTACTGTACATGAACAGAGGAGAGACTGAGGGGAGAGTACTGCACATGAACAGAGGAGAGACTGAGACAGAGGGGAGAGTACTGTAAATGAACAGAGGAGAGACTGAGGGGAGAGTACTGTACATGAACAGAGGAGAGACTGAGACAGAGGGGAGAGTAATGTACATGAACAGAGGAGAGACAGAGGGGAGAGTACTGTACATGAACAGAGGAGAGACTGAGGGGAGGGTACTGTACATGAACAGAGGAGAGACTGAGGGGAGAGTACTGTACATGAACAGAGGAGAGACTGAGACTGAGGGGAGAGTACTGTACATGAACAGAGGAGAGACTGAGGGGAGAGTACTGCACATGAACAGAGGAGAGACTGAGGGGAGAGTACTGTACATGAACAGAGGAGAGACTGAGACAGAGGGGAGAGTACTGTACATGAACAGAGGAGAGACAGAGGGGAGAGTACTGTACATGAACAGAGGAGAGACTGAGGGGAGAGTACTGTACATGAACAGAGGAGAGACAGAGGGGAGAGTACTGTACATGAACAGAGGAGAGACTGAGGGGAGAGTACTGTACATGAACAGAGGAGAGACTGAGACAGAGGGGAGAGTACTGTACATGAACAGAGGAGAGACTGAGGGGAGAGTACTGTACATTAACAGAGGAGAGACTGAGACAGAGGGGAGAGTACTGTACATGACCCGCGGAGAGACTGAGCGGAGAGTACTGTACATGAACAGAGGAGAGACTGAGGGGAGAGTACTGTACATGAACAGAGGAGAGACTGAGGCTGAGGGGAGAGTACTGTACATGAACAGAGGAGAGAATGAGGGGAGAGTACTGTACATGAACAGAGGAGAGACTGAGGGGAGAGTACTGTACATGAACAGAGGAGAGACTGAGGGGAGAGTACTGTACATGAACAGAGGAGAGACTGAGACAGAGGGGAGAGTACTGTACATGAACAGAGGAGAGACAGAGGGGAGAGTACTGTACATGAACAGAGGAGAGACTGAGGGGAGGGTACTGTACATGAACAGAGGAGAGACTGAGGGGAGAGTACTGTACATGAACAGAGGAGAGACTGAGACAGAGGGGAGAGTACTGTACATGAACAGAGGAGAGACTGAGGGGAGAGTACTGTACATGAACAGAGGAGAGACTGAGGGGAGAGTACTGTACATGAACAGAGGAGAGACTGAGGGGAGGGTACTGTAAATGAACAGAGGAGAGACTGAGGGGAGAGTACTGTAAATGAACATGTATTTAGGAAGACAAAACAATAACTTGTTGTTTTTTTACAAGAATGTGACTCAGGAATACTAAGGAATACTCAGGATTACTAACGAATACTCAGGAATACTAAGGAATACTAAGGAATACTAATGGATACTCAGGAATACCCAGGAATACTCAGTAATACTAAGGAATATTCAGAAATACTCAGAAATACTCTTTTAGTTCTAGAAGAGAACAGGATGGAGCTCTCCTGTTACAGTGGGCCTGTCTCCAAGGGCACCCTATTCCCTATATAGCACACTACATTACACTACACTACAGACATAGGGAATAGGGCCCTGGTCTGTAGTAGTGCACCATATAGGGAATAGGGCCCTGGTCTATAGTAGTGCACTATATAGGGAATAGGGCCCTGGTCTATAGTAGTGCACTATATAGGGAATAGGGCCCTGGTCTATAGTAGTGCACTATATAGGGAATAGGGCCCTGGTCTATAGTAGTGCACTATATAGGGAATAGGGCTCTGGTCTATAGTAGTACCACTATATAGGGAATAGCGCTCTGGTCTATAGTAGTACCACTATATAGGGAATAGGGCTCTGGTCTATAGTAGTACCACTATATAGGGAATAGGGCTCTGGTCTATAGTAGTGCACTATATAGGGAATAGGGCCCTGGTCTATAGTAGTGCACTATATAGGGAATAGGGCCCTGGTCTATAGTAGTGCACTATATAGGGAATAGGGCTCTGGTCTATAGTAGTACCACTATATAGGAAATGGGGCTCTGGTCTATAGTAGTGCACTATATAGGGAATAGGGCCCTGGTCTATAGTAGTGCACTATATAGGGAATAGGGCTCTGGTCTATAGTAGTGCACTATATAGGGAATAGGGCCCTGGTCTATAGTAGTGCACTATATAGGGAATAGGGCCCTGGTCTATAGTAGTGCACTATATAGGGAATAGGGCTCTGGTCTATAGTAGTACCACTATATAGGGAATAGGGCTCTGGTCTATAGTAGTGCACTATATAGGGAATAGGGCTCTGGTCTATAGTAGTGCACTATATAGGGAATAGGGCCCTGGTCTATAGTAGTGCACTATATAGGGAATATGGCCCTGGTCTATAGTAGTGCCACTATATAGGGAATAGGGCCCTGGTCTATAGTAGTGCCACTATATAGGGAATAGGGCTCTGGTCTATAGTAGTACCACTATATAGGGAATAGGGCTCTGGTCTATAGTAGTACCACTATATAGGGAATATGGCTCTGGTCTATATTAGTACCACTATATAGGGAATAGGGCTCTGGTCTATATTAGTACCACTATATAGGGAATAGGTCTCTGGTCTATAGTAGTACCACTATATAGGGAATAGGGCTCTGGTCTATAGTAGTACCACTATATAGGGAATAGGGCTCTGGTCTATAGTAGTACCACTATATAGGGAATAGGGCTCTGGTCTATAGGAGTACCACTATATAGGGAATAGGGCTCTGGTCTATAGTAGTACCACTATATAGGGAATAGGGCTCTGGTCTATAGTAGTACCACTATATAGGGAATAGGGCTCTGGTCTATAGTAGTACCACTATATAGGGAATAGGGCTCTGGTCTATAGTAGTACCACTATATAGGGAATAGGGCTCTGGTCTATAGTAGTACCACTATATAGGGAATAGGGCTCTGGTCTATATTAGTACCACTATATAGGGAATAGGGCTCTGGTCTATAGTAGTACGACTATATAGGGAATAGGGCTCTGGTCTAAAGTAGTACCACTATATAGGGAATAGGGCTCTGGTCTATAGTAGTACCACTATATAGGGAATAGGGCTCTGGTCTATAGTAGTACCACTATATAGGGAATAGGGCTCTGGTCTAAAGTAGTGCACTATATAGGGAATAGGGCTCTGGTCTATAGTAGTGTACTATATAGGGAATAGGGCTCTGGTCTATAGTAGTACCACTATATAGGGAACAGGGGGGCGTTTGGGATGCGTCTCTCTGTATCAGTGACGTGTCTCCGGTTTGTCACTGCGTCTAATACCGACAAATGGGTACGATCCGTCCCCCCACAAAGCACCGCTCTGTGAGGTCACAACAGGAAGCGTTTTTGGAGGAGATGGGATTGAGGTTATTTAAAGACTTGTTAAACAGAGGACTGAAACCTGTACATGCAGACAACCCCTTCAGGGCGGTAGTTTTCCTTCCCAAGGCGTTGGTTAGACCAGAGTTACAGTCCATCTCTATGTGTGTAACCCTCTGTCTCTCTACCTCCCCTTACAGGCGGGGAACCACGGTGCACTTCTCCTGTGATGAGGGTTATGAGCTGCAGGGCTCTAAGAGCATCAGCTGTCTGAGAGTCACAGACAGCTACGTAGGCTGGAGCGACGACCGACCCATCTGCAGAGGTATGGGTGGGAGGGGGGGGTGTCTCTCTGGTCATGTGTGTATCTGTGTCCCTGTGTGTGGGTGTGTGTGTGTGTTTGTGTGTGTGTGTGTGTGTGTGTGTGTGTGTGTATGTGTGTGTGTGTGTGTGGGGGGGGGGGGGTATCTGTTCATACTGTGTGTTTATCAGTTAGCCTGAGCTGGACTTGACTTTCATCTATCTACACTGGCAGTCCACTGCCCACAAGGCGAATAAACTTCCTCCCATCGTTTAGTGACAAGCAGACAGAATGGTCAAGGCCTCTGTGTGTCGTCCACGGCCTCTGTGTCATCCATGGCCTCCATGTGTCGTCCACGGCCTTCGTGTCTCGTCCACGGCCTGTGTGTGTCGTCCACGGCCTGTGTGTGTCGTCCACGGCCTCCGTGTCTCGTCCACGGCCTGTGTGTGTCGTCCACGGCCTCTGTGTGTCGTCCTCGGCCTGTGTGTGTCGTCCACGGCCTCTGTGTGTCGTCCATGGCCTGTGTGTGTCGTCCATGGCCTGTGTGTGTCGTCCACGGCCTGTGTGTGTCGTCTAATCTACCCACAACCTGTGTGGCTTTGTGTTGCACCCTAACCCCCCAAACAGGCTGATGTTCTATTGACAACAACTGTGTCTGAATGTATCAGAGTAAAGCAGACAGACAGAGTCCCGTCTCTATTAGATTAATGTATCAAAGTAAAGTAGAGAGAGACAGAGTACCGTCTCTATCCCTCTACACTCAAAGACTCACTCACACGCACACAAACACACACACACACACACACACACACACACACACACACACACACACAGTGACTATGACCTTACCTTTGAGGTCCAGTTTTCTACAGTCCCTTTGGCACTCATTTCAGAACCATGTGGTGATTATTCAAATCTCTAGACACAAAACTCAAAACGGTCATCACTTGTAACACAGGCTGTCCAGTGTTGAAAACATTGCATTGTGCATTCATATCTTTAAAGAAACATTGCATTTGTTCAAATAACTCATTTATCATGAAATACCATAGAAACATTCATTTAGATCACCCACACACAAGATACCGATGGTTTCACTGTGTAGTTGTTCCTACAATCATTAAATATTGTAGTACAAAATATGTGAAAACATCACTGCAGTGTTCCTCACCTGGCTTACTGTAAAACATCACTGCAGTGTTCCTCACCTGGCTTACTGTAAAACATCACTGCAGTGTTCCTCACCTGGCTAACTGTAAAACATCACTGCAGTGTTCCTCACCAGGCTTACTGTAAAACATCAGCTGCAGTGTTCCTCACCTGGCTTACTGTAAAACTTCACTGCAGTGTTCCTCACCTGGCTTACTGTAAAACTTCACTGCAGTGTTCCTCACCTGGCTTACTGTAAAACATCAGCTGCAGTGTTCCTCACCTGGCTTACTGTAAAACATCAGCTGCAGTGTTCCTCACCTGGCTTACTGTAAAACATCACTGCAGTGTTCCTCACCTGGCTTACTGTAAAACATCAGCTGCAGTGTTCCTCACCTGGCTTACTGTAAAACATCACTGCAGTGTTCCTCACCTGGCTTACTGTAAAACATCACTGCAGTGTTCCTCACCTGGCTTACTGTAAAACATCACTGCAGTGTTCCTTGCCTGGCTTACTGTAAAACATCACTGCAGTGTTCCTCACCTGGCTTACTGTAAAACATCACTGCAGTGTTCCTCACCTGGCTTACTGTAAAACATCAATGCAGTGTTCCTCACCTGGCTTACTGTAAAACATCACTGCAGTGTTCCTCACCTGGCTTACTGTAAAACATCAGCTGCAGTGTTCCTCACCTGGCTTACTGTAAAACATCACTGCAGTGTTCCTCACCTGGTTTACTGTAAAACATCAGCTGCAGTGTTCCTCACCTGGTTTACTGTAAAACATCAGCTGCAGTGTTCCTCACCTGGCTTACTGTAAAACATCACTGTAGTGTTCCTCTCCTGGCTTACTGTAAAACATCACTGCAGTGTTCCTCACCTGGCTTACTGTAAAACATCAGATGCAGTGATCCTCACCTAACTTACTGTAAAACATCACTGCATTGTTCCTCACCTGGCTTACTGTAAAACATCACTGCAGTGTTCCTCACCTGGCTTACTGTAAAACATCACTGCAGTGTTCCTCACCTGGCTTACTGTAAAACATCAGCTGCAGTGTTCCTCACCTGGCTTACTGTAAAACATCACTGCAGTGTTCCCTCACCTGGCTAACTGTAAAACATCACTGCAGTGTTCCTCACCTGGCTTACTGTAAAACTTCACTGCAGTGTTCCTCACCTGGCTTACTGTAAAAATTCACTGCAGTGTTCCTCACCTGGCTTACTGTAAAACATCACTGCAGTGTTCCCTCACCTGGCTAACTGTAAAACATCACTGCAGTGTTCCTCACCTGGCTTACTGTAAAACTTCACTGCAGTGTTCCTCACCTGGCTTACTGTAAAACTTCACTGCAGTGTTCCTCACCTGGCTTACTGTAAAACATCACTGCAGTGTTCCTCACCTGGCTTACTGTAAAACTTCACTGCAGTGTTCCTCACCTGGCTTACTGTAAAAACAGTACTTCTATATTTCCATCAACTCTGTCTTGTGGATTTGGCCACAGGTTCTCATCCACATCACAATGGATGTTATCATTAGCTAAACATCTTGGGAAGAATCTTCGGAATCCAGGCCTGACACTGGTCTGCCGTGATGTCATTGCATGTGTCATCCATGGCCTGGAGAAGGGTGGCTTGTTCGTGAGGGCGCCTATCATTTACCTTCCACCTACATGTGGAGAAAAATTCCTCAATCGGTTTAGGGAAAGGAGAGTATGGGGGTGAGTACAGGGTGGTAAATTGTGGATGGGTCTGAAACCATGCTTGCACCATTTGAGCATGGTGGAACCTGACATTATCCCACACAATGACATAGGTCACGCCATCAGCTCTACAGACCTGATTTAGCTCATCAAGGTTACAAGGAGAGCTGCATTATATGATCCAATATGAGGTCTGCGTCCCACCCACACCATCTTCTGATATAGCCGCACACATGGTGAGGTTGGCCCCACGTTGTCCAGGTATTTGGATGGTTGCCCCCTGGCCAATGAAATTCCGACCTCTCCTCCTTGTCTTGGCCAGGTTGAAGCCTGCCTCATCCAAAAAGTGGAATTTGTGATGGTTTTCATCAGTATCCAGCTCCATCACCCTCTAAAAATACATTTTGGAAAGAGAATTACGGATTACAATGTGATGTAGAATTTGGGGGGGGGGGGTTCACAACAGGCATCTTGAAACTGAACATACCTGAACATACTCAGTCCTCAGTTACTTCACTCTGTCTGCATTTCTTTCAAAAGGCACACCGTATATCTGTTTTAGAGACACCTGGTGCCTTTTCAGCACGCGTGAAATACTCAGAAAACGTATGGCTTCCACATTGTTGAACATGTCATCATTGTCCAAGATGTGCTGCCGAATATTTGTAAGGCGAATATAATTTCTGTCCCGAAACAAATTGTCCACAGCCCGCTCTTATTGGTCAATGAGAATGTTCCCTCTGCCTCCCCTATTTGGCCTAGTATCAATTCTGCTGAGAAAATGACAGTAAGATCACATTTAGTCACATCACCTACTCTGTGATACACATTGGCATGCAATATAAAGTCATTTGACAGTTGAGAGTAGCCAAATGTTTAGTGCACGCTGAAGACTTACTGGTTCTCATTGCAGAAAGTTCTGATGATTGAGGCCACGGTTGATCTTCTGAGGTTTGGTTGAATCATTGCAGCTTCCTCAGTCGTTGTCTTGCCATGATTTACGACATGGTCTAAAACTATTGCTCAGATTTCATTGGACGCTCTTTGCTTTTGCTGCCGCTGTCTTGGTCCCTGGCCTTGTCCTCTACCACGTTCCCCCCCACAGCTCTCCAACGAGGCCCACGACCACCTCTCAGAAGGGGTGCTTGGTCCGTGACCTTGTCTTCTAACACGTTCCCCCCACAGCTCTCCAACGAGGCCCACGACCACCTCTCAGAAGGGGTGCTTGGTCCGTGGCCTTGTCCTCTACCACGTTTCCCCCACACCTCTCAAACGAGGCCCACGAACACCTCTCAGAAGGGGTGCTTGGTCCGTGGCCTTGTCCTCTACCATGTTCCCCCACACCTCTCAAACGAGGCCCACGACCACCTCTCAGAAGGGGTGCTTGGTCCGTGGCCTTGTCCTCTACCATGTTCCCCCCACAGCTCTCCAACGAGGCCCACGACCACCTCTCAGAAGGGGTGCTTGGTCCGTGGCCTTGTCCTCTACCACATTCCCCCCACACCTCTCAAACGAGGCCCACGACCACCTCTCAGAAGGGGTGCTTGTCCTCTACCACGTTCCCCCACACGTCTCAAACGAGGCCCACGACCACCTCTCAGAAGGGGTGCTTGGTCCGTGGCCTTGTCCTCTACCACGTTCCCCCCACACCTCTCCAACGAGGCCCACGACCACCTCTCAGAAGGGGTGCTTGGTCCGTGGCCTTGTCCTCTACCACGTTCCTCCCACACCTCTCCAACGAGGCCCACGACCACCTCTCAGAAGGGGTGCTTGGTCCGTGGCCTTGTCCTCTACCACATTCCCCCCACACCTCTCAAACGAGGCCCACGACCACCTCTCAGAAGGGGTGCTTGGTCCGTGGTCTTGTCCTCTACCACGTTCCCCCCACACCTCTCCAACGAGGCCCACGACCACCTCTCAGAAGGGGTGCTTGGTCCGTGGCCTTGTCCTCTACCACATTCCCCCCACACCTCTCCAACGAGGCCCACGACCACCTCTCAGAAGGGGTGCTTGGTCCGTGGCCTTGTCCTCTACCATGTTCCCCCCACAGCTCTCCAACGAGGACCACGACCACCTCTCAGAAGGGGTGCTTGGTCCGTGGCCTTGTCCTCTACCACGTTCCCCCACAGCTCTCCAACGAGGCCCACCACCACCTCTCAGAAGGGGTGCTTGGTCCGTGGCCTTGTCCTCTACCACATTCCCCCCACACCTCTCCAACGAGGCCCACGACCACCTCTCAGAAGGGGTGCTTGGTCCGTGGCCTTGTCCTCTACCACGTTCCCCCCACAGCTCTCCAACGAGGACCACGACCACCTCTCAGAAGGGGTGCTTGGTCTGTGGCCTTGTCCTCTACCACGTTCCCCCACACCTCTCAAAGGAGGCCCACAACCACCTCTCAGAAGGGGTGCTTGGTCCGTGGCCTTGTCCTCTACCACGTTCCCCTCACAGCTCTCCAACGAGGACCACGACCACCTCTCAGAAGGGGTGCTTGGTCCGTGGCCTTGTCCTCTACCACGTTCCTCCCACACCTCTCAAACGAGGCCCACAACCACCTCTCAGAAGGGGTGCTTGTCCTCTACCACGTTCCCCCCACACCTCTCAAACGAGGCCCACAACCACCTCTCAGAAAGGGTGCTTGGTCCGTGGCCTTGTCCTCTACCACGTTCCCCCACACCTCTCCAACGAGGCCCACGACCACCTCTCAGAAGGGGTGCTTGGTCCGTGGCCTTGTCCTCTACCACGTTCCTCCCACACCTCTCCAACGAGGCCCACGACCACCTCTCAGAAGGGGTGCTTGGTCCGTGGCCTTGTCCTCTACCACGTTCCCCCCACATCTCTCCAACGAGGCCCACGACCACCTCTCAGAAGGGGTGCTTGGTCCGTGGCCTTGTCCTCTACCACGTTCCCCCCACAGCTCTCCAACGAGGACCACGACCACCTCTCAGAAGGGGTGCTTGGTCTGTGGCCTTGTCCTCTACCACGTTCCCCCACACCTCTCAAAGGAGGCCCACAACCACCTCTCAGAAGGGGTGCTTGGTCCGTGGCCTTGTCCTCTACCACATTCCCCCCACACCTCTCCAACGAGGACCACGACCACCTCTCAGAAGGGGTGCTTGGTCCGTGGCCTTGTCCTCTACCACATTCCCCCACACCTCTCAAAGGAGGCCCACAACCACCTCTCAGAAGGGGTGCTTGGTCCGTGGCCTTGTCCTCTACCACGTTCCCCTCACAGCTCTCCAACGAGGACCACGACCACCTCTCAGAAGGGGTGCTTGGTCCGTGGCCTTGTCCTCTACCACGTTCCTCCCACACCTCTCAAACGAGGCCCACAACCACCTCTCAGAAGGGGTGCTTGTCCTCTACCACGTTCCCCCCACACCTCTCCAACGAGGCCCACGACCACCTCTCAGAAGGGGTGCTTGGTCCGTGGCCTTGTCCTCTACCACGTTCCCCCCACACCTCTCCAACGAGGCCCACGACCACCTCTCAGAAGGGGTGCTTGGTCCGTGGCCTTGTCCTCTACCACGTTCCTCCCACACCTCTCCAACGAGGCCCACGACCACCTCTCAGAAGGGGTGCTTGGTCCGTGGACTTGTCGTCTACCACATTCCCCCCACACCTCTCAAACGAGGCCCACGACCACCTCTCAGAAGGGGTGCTTGGTCCGTGGTCTTGTCCTCTACCATGTTCCCCCCACACCTCTCAAACGAGGCCCACGACCACCTCTCAGAAGGGGTGCTTGGTCCGTGGCCCTGTCCTCTACCACGTTCCCCCCACACCTCTCAAACGAGGCCCACGACCACCTCTCAGAAGGGGTGCTTGGTCCGTGGCCTTGTCCTCTACCACGTTCCCCCCACAGCTCTCCAACGAGGCCCACGACCACCTCTCAGAAGGGGTGCTTGGTCCGTGGCCTTGTCCTCTACCACGTTCCCCCCACAGCTCTCCAACGAGGCCCACGACCACCTCTCAGAAGGGGTGCTTGGTCCGTGGCCTTGTCCTCTACCACGTTCCCCCCACAGCTCTCCAACGAGGCCCACGACCACCTCTCAGAAGGGGTGCTTGGTCCGTGGCCTTGTCCTCTACCACGTTCCCCCCACACCTCTCCAACGAGGCCCACGACCACCTCTCAGAAGGGGTGCTTGGTCCGTGGCCTTGTCCTCTACCACGTTCCCCCCACAGCTCTCCAACGAGGCCCACGACCACCTCTCAGAAGGGGTGCTTGGTCCGTGGCCTTGTCCTCTACCACATTCCCCCCACACCTCTCCAACGAGGACCACGACCACCTCTCAGAAGGGGTGCTTGGTCCGTGGCCTTGTCCTCTACCACATTCCCCCCACACCTCTCCAACGAGGCCCACGACCACCTCTCAGAAGGGGTGCTTGTCCCCTGCCATTCCTTTGACCACCAAGTCTTCCTCGTCTTCTTCCTCCCACTGCTTGACCTCTATTGTGACCTGGATCACCTGCCGGCTCCATGATATCACTATGTTGTTGTAGGTGGATACCACTCAGTTCACTATACAGCTCCATGATATCACTGTTGTTGTAGGTAGATACCACTCAGTTCACTATACAGCTCCACTATACAGCTCCATGATATCACTATGTTGTTGTAGGTGGATACCACTCAGTTCACTATACAGCTCCATGTTATCACTATGCTGCTGTAGGTGGATACCACTCAGTTCACTATACAGCTCTACTATACAGCTCCATGTTATTTCTATGTTGTTGTAGGTGGATACCACTCAGTTCACTATACAGCTCCATGATATCGCTATGCTGCTGTAGGTGGATACCACTCAGTTCACTATACAGCTCCACTATACAGCTCCATGATATCTCTATGCTGCTGTAGGTGGATACCACTCAGTTCACTATACAGCTCCACTATACAGCTCCATGATATCTATATGTTGTTGTAGGTGGATACCACTCAGTTCACTATACAGCTCCATGTTATCTCTATGTTGTTGTAGGTGGATACCACTCAGTTCACTATACAGCTCTACTATACAGCTCCTTGATATCACTATGTTGTTGTAGGTGGATACCACTCAGTTCACTATACAGCTCCATGATATCACTG
The DNA here is from genome assembly GCF_045791955.1 of Oncorhynchus clarkii lewisi. Classification (NCBI taxonomy): domain Eukaryota; kingdom Metazoa; phylum Chordata; class Actinopteri; order Salmoniformes; family Salmonidae; genus Oncorhynchus; species Oncorhynchus clarkii. Next base: position 71,417,143 of record NC_092164.1, on the reverse strand, counting down.
TTGTTGTAGGTGGATACCACTCAGTTCACTATACAGCTCCATGATATCACTGTTGTTGTAGGTGGATACCACTCAGTTCACTATACAGCTCCATGATATCTCTATGTTGTTGTAGGTGGATACCACTCAGTTCACTATACAGCTTCATGATATCACTGTTGTTGTAGGTGGATACCACTCAGTTCACTACACTCAACATCCACTTTATTAGGTACACCTGCGTGTTAACTCAAATAGCCTGCTCCTTCGAACAGCGAATCATGTGGCGGCCTGCAACTCAATATATAGAGTATATAGAGTAGAGAGCTTTAGTTGTCATTCGACCAAACATTAGAACGGGCAAGATGAGTAATCTCATCTTGACCGTGGTCTGATTGTTGATGCCACACATGGTGGTTCCAGCATCTCAGAAACAGCTGCCTTCCTGGGATTTTTTAAGCACTACAATCTCCAGTTTACAGAGAATGGTGCGATAAACAAAACACATGCGGTACTGTGCTCAAAAACACCTTGTTAATGAGAGAGGTCAGAGGAGAATGTCCAGTCTCATTCAGGCTAACAGAAAGGCCTCAAATGCTCAAAAAACAGCCATTTAAAACAGTGGTGTGCAGAAGGGCATCTCTTAAACGTCCAACACCGTGAATAATTCAGGCGGTTGTGTAGGCAAAAGGGGGTCCTACCCAGTACTAGAGAGGTGTACCTAATAAAGTGGCCCGTGAGTGTACAGTAATGTCAAATCTGAAAACATGGTCTGGAAAAGTGGTACAATGGACCATAGAAACAGTGTCTGATAAAGAATGATGATGAAACATTACATCCATAGATAATGTTGTCCAATTGGTTCATGTTCCACGGTAATTGGTGTCAATGGATCTCGTTATCCTGAAACACTCATGATCTAAACATTGTTTGTCGGTTTCCATAAAATTATTTCCATCACAACTATGAAAATAAGACATATGGAATCATGTAGCAACCAAAGAAGTGTTAAACAAATCAAAATATATTTAATATTTTAGATTCTTCCAGGAATGGAGCCAACAAGTGCCACCCTTTGCCTTGATGACAGCTTTTCACCCTCTCTGCATTCTTTCAACGAGTGTCATGAGGAATGCTTTTCCTCCAGTCTTGAAGGAGTTCCCACATATGCTGAGCACTTGTTGGCTGCTTTTTCTTCACTCTCATCCCAACTCATCCCAAACCATCTCTTTTGGGTTGAGTTTGGGTGAGTGTGGAGGCCAGGTCATCTGATGCAGCACTCCATCACTCTCCTTCTTGGTCAAAAAGTCCTTACACAGCCTGGAGGTGTGTTGGGTCACTGTCCTGTTGAAAAACACATGATAGTCCCACTAAGTGCAAACCAGATGGGATGGAGTTTCGCTGCAGAATGCTGTGGTAGCCATGCTGGTTATGTCCCGCCTGCTCCCGCTCTTCCCCCCTGGCGCTCGAGGGCATCACACACACCTGCCTTCCCCCGTCACGCGCATCAGCAATTATTGGACTCACCTGGACTCAATCACCTCTGTCATTACTTCCCCTATATATGTCAGGTCCCTGCTCTGCTTCAGCATTGATTGTCGTCTGTCTTTGTGTGCCGACGTTGTTCATGTTTCATGTCTGTCTAAATGTTGAGTCCCTGTACCTGCTTCTCATCTCCGGCGTCGGTCGTTACAGGTTAAGTGTGCTTTGAATTATAAATAAATCACAGACAGTGTCACAAGCAAATCAAATCAAATCAAATCAAATTTTATTTGTCACATACACATGGTTAGCAGATGTTAATGCGAGTGTAGCGAAATGCTTGTGCTTCTAGTTCCGACAATGCAGTAATAACAAGTAATCTAACTAACAATTCCAAAACTACTGTCTTGTACACAGTGTAAGGGGATAAAGAATATGTACATAAGGATATATGAATGAGTGATGGTACAGAGCAGCATAGGCAAGATACAGTAGATGGTATCGGGTACAGTATGTACAAATGAGATGAGTATGTAAACAAAGTGGCATAGTACAGTATAAAGTGGCTAGTGATACATGTATTACATAAGGATACCGTCGATGATATAGAGTACAGTATATACGTATGCGTATGAGATGAATAATGTAGGGTAAGTAACATTTATATAAGGTAGCATTGTTTAAAGTGGCTAGTGATATATTTACATCATTTCCCATCAATTCCCATTATTAAAGTGGCTGGAGTTGAGTCAGTGTCAGTGTGTTGGCAGCAGCCACTCAGTGTTAGTGGTGGCTGTTTAACAGTCTGATGGCCTTGAGATAGAAGCTGTTTTTCAGTCTCTCGGTCCCAGCTTTGATGCACCTGTACTGACCTCGCCTTCTGGATGATAGCGGGGTGAACAGGCAGTGGCTCGGGTGGTTGATGTCCTTGATGATCTTTATGGCCTTCCTGTGACATCGGGTGGTGTAGGTGTCCTGGAGGGCAGGTAGTTTGCCCCCGGTGATGCGTTGTGCAGACCTCACTACCCTCTGGAGAGCCTTACGGTTGAGGGCGGTGCAGTTGCCATACCAGGCGGTGATACAGCCCGCCAGGATGCTCTCGATTGTGCATCTGTAGAAGTTTGTGAGTGCTTTTGGTGACAAGCCGAATTTCTTCAGCCTCCTGAGGTTGAAGAGGCGCTGCTGCGCCTTCTTCACGATGCTGTCTGTGTGAGTGGACCAATTCAGTTTGTCTGTGATGTGTATGCCGAGGAACTTAAAACTTGCTACCCTCTCCACTACTGTTCCATCGATGTGGATAGGGGGGTGTTCCCTCTGCTGTTTCCTGAAGTCCACAATCATCTCCTTAGTTTTGTTGACGTTGAGTGTGAGGTTGTTTTCCTGACACCACACTCCGAGGGCCCTCACCTCCTCCCTGTAGGCCGTCTCATCGTTGTTGGTAATCAAGCCTACCACTGTTGTGTCGTCCGCAAACTTGATGATTGAGTTGGAGGCGTGCGTGGCCACGCAGTCGTGGGTGAACAGGGAGTACAGGAGAGGGCTCAGAACGCAACCTTGTGGGGCCCCAGTGTTGAGGATCAGCGGGGAGGAGATGTTGTTGCCTACCCTCACCACCTGGGGGCGGCCCGTCAGGAAGTCCAGTACCCAGTTGCACAGGGCGGGGTCGAGACCCAGGGTCTCGAGCTTGATGACGAGCTTGGAGGGTACTATGGTGTTGAATGCCGAGCTGTAGTCGATGAACAGCATTCTCACATAGGTATTCCTCTTGTCCAGATGGGTTAGGGCAGTGTGCAGTGTGGTTGAGATTGCATCGTCTGTGGACCTATTTGGGCGGTAAGCAAATTGGAGTGGGTCTAGGGTGTCAGGTAGGGTGGAGGTGATATGGTCCTTGACTAGTCTCTCAAAGCACTTCATGATGACGGATGTGAGTGCTACGGGGCGGTAGTCATTTAGCTCAGTTACCTTAGCTTTCTTGGGAACAGGAACAATGGTGGCCCTCTTGAAGCATGTGGGAACAGCAGACTGGTATAGGGATTGATTGAATATGTCCGTAAACACACCGGCCAGCTGGTCTGCGCATGCTCTGAGGGCGCGGCTGGGGATGCCATCTGGGCCTGCAGCCTTGCGAGGGTTAACACGTTTAAATGTCTTACTCACCTCGGCTGCAGTGAAGGAGAGACCGCATGTTTTCGTTGCAGGCCGTGTCAGTGGCACTGTATTGTCCTCAAAGCGGGCAAAAAAGTTATTTAGTCTGCCTGGGAGCAAGACATCCTGGTCCGTGACTGGGCTGGGTTTCTTCCTGTAGTCCGTGATTGACTGTAGACCCTGCCACATGCCTCTTGTGTCTGAGCCGTTGAATTGAGATTCTACTTTGTCTCTGTACTGGCGCTTAGCTTGTTTGATAGCCTTGCGGAGGGAATAGCTGCACTGTTTGTATTCGGTCATGTTACCAGACACCTTGCCCTGATTAAAAGCAGTGGTTCGCGCTTTCAGTTTCACACGAATGCTGCCATCAATCCACGGTTTCTGGTTAGGGAATGTTTTAATCGTTGCTATGGGAACGACATCTTCAACGCACGTTCTAATGAACTCGCACACCGAATCAGCGTATTCGTCAATGTTGTTATCTGACGCAATACGAAACATCTCCCAGTCCACGTGATGGAAGCAGTCTTGGAGTGTGGAGTCAGCTTGGTCGGACCAGCGTTGGACAGACCTCAGCGTGGGAGCCTCTTGTTTTAGTTTCTGTCTGTAGGCAGGGATCAACAAAATGGAGTCGTGGTCAGCTTTTCCGAAAGGGGGGCGGGGCAGGGCCTTATATGCGTCGCGGAAGTTAGAGTAACAATGGTCCAAGGTCTTTCCTCCCACACCATCACACCTCCCACACCTCCCACACCAAGCACCCCCACACCATCACACCTCCTCCTCCGTGATTGACGGTGGGAGCTACACATGCGGAGATCATCCATTCACCTACTCTGCGTCAGACATGGCGGTTGAAACCAAACAAATCTCAAATTTGGACTCATCACAACAAAGGACAGATTTCCACGGGCCTAATGTCCATTGCACGTGTTTCTTGGCCCAAGGGGTATCTTTGGACACAATTTGACCATGAATGCCTGATTCACACAGTCTCCTCTGTTCTCTAGTTTTATATCTCTAGTTATATACAGTGGCAAGAAAAAGTATTTGATTTCTGCATAGATCTGTCATGAAATATAATCTGATCTTCATCTAAGTCACAGCAATAGACAAACACAGTCAGCTTAAACTAAATACACACAAACAATTATACATGTTCATGTCTTTATTGAACACACCGTGTAAACATTCACAGTGCAGGGTGGGAAAAGTATGTGAACTTTTGGATTTAATAACTGGTTGACCCTACTTTGGCAGCAATAAACTCAACCAAACGTTTTCTGTAGTTGTGGCTCAGACCTGCACAACGGTCAGGAGGAATTTTGGACCATTCATCTTTACAAAACTGTTTCAGTTCAACTATGTAATTGGGATGTCTGGTGTGAACTGCTCTCTCGAGGTCATGCCACAGCATCTCCATCAGGTTGAGGTCAGGACTCTACATCTCAATCGGGTTGAGGTCAGGACTCTGACTGGGCCGCTCCAGAAGGTGTATATTCTTCTGTCGAAGCCATTCTGTTGTTGATTTACTTCTGTGTTTTGGTTCGTTGTCATGTTGCATCACCCAACTTCTGTTGAACTTCAATTGGCGGACAGATAACCTTACATTCTCCTGCAAAACGTCTTGTTAAACTTGGGAATTAATTTTTTCATCAATGATAGCAAGCTGTCCCAGCCCCAAACCATAATGCTCCATCAACTTTAGAGTGGGGAGGTTTTGATGTTGTTGTTCTGTGCCTTTATTTTCTCCACACATAGTGTTATGTGCTCCTTCCAAACAACTGAACTGTAGTTTCATCGGTTTACAGAATATTTTGGAACATCCAGGAGCTCTTTTGCGATCTTCAGATCTGCAGCAATGTTTTTTTTTTTTGGACAGCAGTGGCTTCGTCCGTGGGGTCCTCCCATGAACACCATTTTTGTTTAGTGTTTTACATATAGTAGACTCGTCAACAGAGATGTTAGCATGTCCCGTAGATTTCTGTGAGACTTTAGCTGACACTAGGATTCTTCTTCACCTCTTTGAGCATTCTGCACTGTGCTCTTGCAGTCATCTTTGCAGGACGGCCACTCCTAGGGAGAGTAGCAACAGTGCTGAACTTTCTCCATTTACAGACAATTTGTCTTCCTGTGGACTGATGAACATCAAGGCTTTTAGAGATACTTTTGTAACCATTTCCTTCTTCATGCAAGTCGACAATTCTAGAACTTCTGAGATCTCCTTTCTTCAAGTTATAGTTCACATCAGGCAATGCTTCTTGTGAATCGCAAACTCAAATTGTGTGTGTGTTTTCTTATAGGACAGGGCAGCTCTAACCAACATCTTCAATCTTGTCCCATTGATTTGACTCAAGGTTAGCTGACTCCTTACTCCAATTAGCTTTTTGGATAAGTCATTTAGCCTATGGGGTTCACATACTTTTCCCAACCTACAATGTGAAAGTTTAAATGATCTATTCAATACAGACAAGAAACATCTTTGTCTATTGTGATTTAGATGAAGATCAGGCATTATGACCAATTTATGCAGAAATCCAGGTAATTCCAAAAGGTTCACACACTTCTTCTTGCCACTGTATGTCTATGTCTACATTTACATCACACATGTCTATTTATTTATCTCTATTTCTACAGTTATGCATCTCTGTATCAACCTCTAATTACATGTCTCTGTATCAACCTCTAATTACATGTCTCTGTATCAACCTCTAATTACATGTCTCTATGTCTACAGTCCTCTAATTACATGTCTCTATGTCTACAGTCCTCTAATTACATGTCTCTATGTCTACAGTCCTCTAATTACATGTCTCTATGTCTACAGTCCTCAAATTACATGTCTCTATGTCACCAGTACTCTAATTACATGTCTCTATGTCTACAGTCCTCTAATTACATGCATCTATGTCTACAGTCCTCTAATTACATGTATCTATGTCTACAGTCCTCTAATTACATGTCTCTATGTCTACAGTCCTCTAATTATATGTCTCTATGTCTACAGTCCTCTAATTACATGTCTCTCCATCTACAGTCCTCTAATTACATGTCTCTATGTCTACAGTCCTCTAATTACATGTCTCTCCGTCTACAGTCCTCTAATTACATGTCTCTATGTCTACAGTCCTCTAATTACATGTCTCTATGTCTACAGTCCTCTAATTACATGTCTCTATGTCTACAGTCCTCTAATTACATGTCTCTATGTCTACAGTCCTCTAATTACATGTATCTATGTCTACAGTCCTCTAATTACATGTCTCTGTATCAACAGTCCTCTAATTACATGTATCTGTATCAACAGTCCTCTAATTACATGTATCTCCATCTACAGTCCTCTAATTACATGTCTCTCCGTCTACAGTCCTCTAATTACATGTCTCTATGTCTACAGTCCTCTGATTACATGTCTCTATGTCTACAGTCCTCTAATTACATGTCTCTATGTCTACAGTCCTCTAATTACATGTCTCTATGTCTACAGTCCTCTAATTACATGTCTCTATGTCTACAGTCCTCTAATTACATGTATCTATGTCTACAGTCCTCTAATTACATGTCTCTATGTCTACAGTCCTCTAATTACATGTCTCTGTATCAACAGTCCTCTAATTACATGTCTCTCCGTCTACAGTCCTCTAATTACATGTCTCTCCGTCTACAGTCCTATAATTACATGTCTCTGTATCAACAGTCCTCTAATTACATGTATCTGTATCAACAGTCCTCTAATTACATGTATCTCCATCTACAGTCCTCTAATTACATGTCTCTCCGTCTACAGTCCTCTAATTACATGTCTCTATGTCTACAGTCCTCTGATTACATGTCTCTATGTCTACAGTCCTCTAATTACATGTCTCTATGTCTACAGTCCTCTAATTACATGTCTCTATGTCTACAGTCCTCTAATTACATGTCTCTATGTCTACAGTCCTCTAATTACATGTATCTATGTCTACAGTCCTCTAATTACATGTCTCTATGTCTACAGTCCTCTAATTACATGTCTCTGTATCAACAGTCCTCTAATTACATGTCTCTCCGTCTACAGTCCTCTAATTACATGTCTCTCCGTCTACAGTCCTATAATTACATGTCTCTGTATCAACAGTCCTCTAATTACATGTCTCTCCGTCTACAGTCCTCTAATTACATGTCTCTATGTCTACAGTCCTATAATTACATGTCTCTCCATCTACAGTCCTCTAATTACATGTCTCTCCATCTACAGTCCTCTAATTACATGTATCTATGTCTACAGTCCTATAATTACATGTCTCTATGTCTACAGTCCTATAATTACATGTCTCTCCATCTACAGTCCTCTAATTACATGTCTCTATGTCTACAGTCCTCTAATTACATGTCTCTATGTCTACAGTCCTATAATTACATGTCTCTCCATCTACAGTCCTCTAATTACATGTCTCTCCATCTAAAGTCCTCTAATTACATGTCTCAATGTCTACAGTCCTCTAATTACATGTCTCTGTATCAACAGTCCTCTAATTACATGTCTCTCCATCTACAGTCCTCTAATTACATGTCTCTCCGTCTACAGTCCTCTAATTACATGTCTCTCCGTCTACAGTCCTCTAATTACATGTCTCTCCGTCTACAGTCCTATAATTACATGTCTCTGTATCAACAGTCCTCTAATTACATGTCTCTCCGTCTACAGTCCTCTAATTACATGTCTCTATGTCTACAGTCCTCTAATTACATGTCTCTATGTCTACAGTCCTCTAATTACATGTCTCTATGTCTGCAGTCCTCTAATTACATGTCTCTATGTCTACAGTCCTCTAATTACATGTCTCTATGTCTACAGTCCTCTAATTACATGTCTCTATGTCTACAGTCCTCTAATTACATGTCTCTGTATCAACAGTCCTCTAATTACATGTCTCTCCATCTACAGTCCTCTAATTACATGTCTCTCCATCTACAGTCCTCTAGTGTATTACGATTCTAACAACAGCAGCAGTGTGTTATATAGACCTATTTAGAGAACTATTTTTAACATGTTTTCAAAACAAAATACGTTAGACACGGTGGGATCTTTTTTGTGTCTGGAAAATTAATTATGCGAGAAATGGTGATTGAAAAACCTTCATAAACAAACATGGATGAAATGAAATGATGAAATCGAAGTAAAATACTTGGAGTCAAATTGTCCTTTTCCACTACGACTCAGGCAGTTTCTTAGCCTGTAGATGATGAACTTCACAGGGTCGCGATCTTGATGCTCCTTTCCAATAAAACTCCGGTGACATGATTATTGCCGCTTGGCTGCCGTTTTACACACCTGGTTTTCTACCTATTGGTTAGAGTCTGTAAGTATGCATCCAAATAATCTTGGATTTGATTTGTTTGACAAATAAAAAATGATCTCGCTCTTTTGTATATAATCATCTCATCATATAGTAGACTGTATCTGCCAGGTGTTGGCTAGAGTGCATTTGCCAACAGCAGAGTGGGCACATTCGCTATATAACTCAAATGTGTGTGACAAATCTTAGAGTTGAGTTGAAAATGCAATGGAAACCCATTTAAATTGAGTTATTATTTTTTTATTACATGGGAGTTTAACTGCTGAAGTGATTTTTGATGCGCTCTACATCATCACACACATCTGTTTAACCCCAACAAGTCAATTTAATGAAAACACATCCCATATTGTTCAAATGCGGATTTAATAATATTTGCATGAATTCTGATGCCAATTGGAAGGAAACCAGCTTCTGGCTATAAGGAATCATTATTTGTCTTGTTTCATCAATTTAACACCATTAATTGCTGGGTCATTACTCACTACTATTACTTACTAAACGTCCCAGTAATTGCAAATTGCTGCAAGGGGGGAAACTCCGAAAGAGTTGGGTCGAGTAATTAAGCCAAACAATGTTGCTCAGATAAGTGTTCATAAATCATGATGTCACACGGGTACAGAAAAACAGAAAAACTCCCACGCTGCGCTGTCCTTGACTTAGAGAAGGAGAGGTGAAGGAAATACACTACTGGTAAGCTTTGCTTCCATCCCTCTGTGCCACCCACAAAACATTGTTACCCACAAAAGCCCATAAAGGAAACAACCACTTCTAGGTCTCGGAATGTGGATTGTTAAATGCTAACTACACTCTTAGATGTTGTTTTCCCCATACTGTAGGAAAAAATGAACCCTTTTTGGTACAAGGGATAACTCATTGTGGGTTCCATGCAGACTCCCTCTGTGGGAATGATTCTAACTGGAACTTAAAGGGTTCTACCTGGAACCAAAAAGGGTTCTACAAAGGATCATCTTATGTGAACAGACAAAGATCCCTTTTAGGGTCTAGATAGAAGAAAAAGTGCTAAATGTGTAGCTAGTTGGCTTGCAAAGTTACGGTGACCTTCCTAAAATTCACAGGTTTTCCAGAAATTGCCAGAACCAGAAGGGAATAAACAGGGAACCCAGAATCCTCAAATTTCTTAAAAATGTCTTAATGTTTGGTCGACATACTCAAATTATCAATGATGACCCAAGATGGCCCATCTACTGCCCGTTAATCGTTAGCTGTCTTATTGGCTGCCATCTGAATAGGTCCATTTGACAATTTTCTTGGGTCACTATAACCATATTTATTTTGCCAATTGGATTGGTCCCCTCTACCACACGGAACCCAACTAATCTACTGGCGGAAATGTACGAGGTGGCTAAAAACAGACCTCCATCCTCTGCCAGCTTGCTACCGATGGCCAGGCTAGCTGTCTGAATCGCCGTGACCCCAACCAACCTCACTACTCACTGGACCCTTATGATCACTCGACTAATAATGCCTCTTCTTAATGTCAATATGCCTTGTCCATTGCTGTTCCGATTAGTGTTTATTGGCTTATTTCACTGTAGAGCCTCTAGCCCTGCTCATTATACCTTATCCAACCTTTCAGTTCCACCACCCACACATGCGATCACCTGGTTTCAATTATGTTTCTAGAGACAATATCTCTCTCATCATCACTCAATGCCTAGGTTTACCTCCACTGTATTCACATCCTACCATACCTTTGTCTGTACATTATACCTTGAAGCTATTTTATCGCCCCCAGAAACCTGCTCCTTTTACTCTCTGTTCCAGACATCCTAGGCGACCAATTCTCATAGCTTTTAGCCGTACCCTTATCCTACTCCACCTCTATTTCTCTGGTGATGTAGTTAATCCAGGCCCTGTAGCCCCTAGCTCCACTCCTATTCCCCAGGCGCTCTCTTTTTACAATCTAAGCTTGATGCCCTCAATATCACACAAATTGTCAATGAACCTACCAGGTACCACCCCAAAGCTGTAAACATGAGCACCCTCATAGATATCATAGATATCATTCTAACCAACTTGCCCTCTAAATACACCTCTGCTGTTTTCAACCAATATCTCAGCAATCACTGCCTCATTGCCTGCATCCGTAATGGGTCAGCGGTCAAACGACCCTCCACTCATCACTGTCAAACGCTCCCTGAAAACCTTCAGCGAGCAGGCCTTTCTAATCGACCTGGCCGGGGTATCCTGGAAGGATATTGACCTCACCCCGTCAGTAGAGGATGCCTGATTATTATTATTTTTTTAAATGCCTTCTTCACCATCTTAATTAAGCATGCCCCATTCAAGACATTTTAAACCAGGAACAGATATAGCCCTTGGTTCTCTCCAGACCTGACTGACCTTAACCTCTTGAAACTAGGGGGCACTATTTTCAAAACTGCCCTTAACCAACACAAAAACATCCTAAAGCGTTCTGCATTAGCATCGAACAGCCCCTGTGATATGCAACTTTTCAGGGAAGCTAGGAACCAATATACACAGGCAGTTAGAAAAGCCAAGGCCAGCTTTTTCAAGCAGAAATGTGCTTCCTGCAATACAAACTCAAAAAAAGTTCTGGGACATTGTAAAGTCCATGGAGAATAAGAGCACCTCCTCCCAGCTGCGCACTGCACTGAGGATAGGAAACTCTGTCACCACCGATAAATCTACTATAATTGAGAATTTCAATAATACATTTTCTACGGCTGGCCATGCTTTCCACCTGGCTACCCGTAACCCGGTCAACAGCACGGCACCCCCCACAGCAACTCACCCAAGCCTTCCCCATTTCTCCTTCTCCCAAATCCAGTCAGCTGATGTTCCGAAAGAGCTGAGAAATCTGCAAATCAGCCGGGCTAGACAATCTGGACCCTTTTTTCTAAAACTATCTGACGAAATTGTTGTAACCCCTATTACTATCTTGTTCAACCTCTCTTTCGTGTCATCTGAGATTCTGAAAGATTGGAAAGCTGCCGCGGTCACCCCCCTCTTCAAAGGGGTTGATACTTCTCTGATAGAGTTCAGTGTGTCAAATCAGACGGCCGGTTGTCAGAATATCAGTTCTGTTATACTCACAGACAATATTTTGACAGTTTTGGAAACTTTAGAGTGTTTTCTATCCTAAGCTGTCAATTATATGCATATTCTAGCATCTGGTCCTGAGAAATAGGCGGTTTACTTTGGGAACGTTATTTTTTACAAGAGGTTAAAAGGGTTTTACCAGGTATTGTTCATCCTGATCAGATTTTTTTTTTACTATACATTTGATACAATATAAGACAACTACTAGAAATAATACAATAAATAAATAAAATAAATAAAAACAATAACATGAAACATGTAAGACACCAGACCTCGTATTCATAACGGAGTTTATATATAAATGCCTGTATTTATTTTGTATTTCGCTGAGTCTCTTATTCATTTGGTAAAAGTTACATATAGCAACTCCAGGTGTAAAATAGTAAATAGTGGCTACTTATCAAAACGCTTTAAACCGTCAAGAGGAGTTAAACAAGGGTGTCCACTGTCACCATATATATTTGTTATCGCCATCGAAATGCTAGCTATTAAAATCACATCCAATAACAACAGTAGACTATTAGAAATCCAAGGCTTAAAAACAAAGGTGTCCATGTCTGCCGATGACTCATGTTTTATATTACGTCCCCAAGCTAGAACCTTATAACCTTATAACCTTAGAACATCAGAACTTTAGAAACTTGGAACCTTGGAACCATAGAACCTTAGAACCAATGTCTCTGAAGATCTAGATAACTTTTCTGGCCTCTCTGAACTAAAACAATATGACATATTGGATATTTACACTGCAGTTTACCTATAAAATGGGCTGACGGTGAAGTAGACAACCCTTGGGATTCATATCATAAAACATTAAAATGAGCTCTCCACAATACATTTCAAAAGAGAACTAGAAAAAATAGACAAGTTTGTGATTAACTCCTTAGTCATATCTCAGTTTACTCAATTGCTTAAGGCGCTGCCTACTCCTGATTATTAATTTTACAAAATAATTTAAGCCAAAAATATGTTTCTTTATCTGGGATGCTAAACCAGACGAGATAAAGCGTGCCTATCTATATAATGAATATGAACTGGGAGGGATGATTACATATACAGTAATAGCATTAAACCTCTCTCTAAAAGCTTCACTTACAAAAGGTTTAGTTGAACCAAAAATCATTCTCAAGTAGATTACTAAGAAAATCTCAATTAATTGAAAATTAAACCTTGTTCAAAGTATCTCTCTTTTTCAAACAAGCATTGCAGAGCTGGTTAAAATGTCAATTTCATACCCCTGAAAATATACAACACCAAATACAACAAATATTATGGCTGAACTTAAATGTGCTGATTGATAAAATACCTGTATCTATGGTTAATATGTGTTGAAAATAGTATTTTGTTTTATTATTACATTGTAAATTGGAATGGTAGAGTTGTGCCATTTCATGAAGCTATCGGAAAGGTATGGGAACGTCTGCTCAGTCCAAGATTACAACCAATTGATTACAGCGTTACCCCAAAAAATGGAGAAGGCAGCTGTGCCATACAGCGGGAGGAGGTAGAGAACTGGTATGTCTGCCCAATATAAAGGAACACAACTGGTGGAGGAACAAAAATAGCATAAATAGGAAAGTATATCAGTTTAATTTGAGGACCAGGATGTTGACAGCTGTGCCATTCAGATCGCAGTAGTAGTTGGGAAGAGATTGATAATGATTTTTGATGCTTCTATGGTGCAAGGTGCAATAGAAAATAGTGCAAAAATTCAACACTTTGTGGTTTTCTGCTAAAGTTATTTTACCGAATTCTTTCCAGCAACAAAACGTTGAATATTTGGAGCACACAACCATCACAGCTCTGCAGATTTTGTTGTGAGGATACAGAATCAATAGACCATTGGTTCTGGTATTGCCCTCAGGTAGCCTGCTTCTCGTCTCAAGTTCTAACGAGGTGACACCAATCGGTGCGCCCCGTGTGCTAGCCTGGCTAACGTGCTAACGTCCAGCCTCAAACTTTAAATGGAAAAAACAAAGCCTGTAACACTGACTCATACTGCATCACAGCGAAGCCTGTAACACTGACTCATACTGCATCACAGCGAAGACTGTAACACTGACTCATACTGCATCACAGCAAAGCCTGTACCACTGACTCATACTGCATCACAGCAAAGCCTGTAACACTGACTCATACTGCATCACAGCAAAGCCTGTACCACTGACTCATACTGCATCACAGCAAAGCCTGTAACACTGACTCATACTGCATCACAGCAAAGCCTGTAACACTGACTCATACTGCATCACAGCGAAGTCTGTAACACTGACTCATACTGCATCACAGCGAAGCCTGTAACACTGACTCATACTGCATCACAGCAAAGCCTGTACCACTGACTCATACTGCATCACAGCAAAGCCTGTAACACTGACTCATACTGCATCACAGCGAAGTCTGTCGTTGAGTTAGAGAGGTGAACTGAACTACTGATCTCAGGTTTCATGTTGCTGTTGGTGGAACAAGAGGAGAGCGATCGCTACATTGTAGTAGTGACCCAGTCGGATTCAGCTTTGAGCTAGTCAGTTATCAGTTGTATCTTCAGGGAGTTTAATTCTCATTATCTACAATGTCTTCTGGGATGTTAATTCCCAGTATCTGAGTATCTGGTGTGTCTCTGTGAGGTTAATTCCCAGTATCTGAGTATCTGGTGTGTCTCTGGGAGGTTAAGTCCCAGTATCTGAGTATCTGGTGTGTCTCTGTGAGGTTAATTCCCAGTATCTGAGTATCTGGTGTGTCTCTGGGAGGTTAATTCCCAGTATCTGAGTATCTGGTGTGTCTCTGGGAGGTTAATTCCCAGTATCTGAGTATCTGGTGTGTCTCTGGGAGGTTAATTCCCAGTATCTGAGTATCTGGTGTGTCTCTGGGAGGTTAATTCCCAGTATCTCAGTCTCTGGGAGGTTAATGCCCAGTATCTGAGTATCTGGTGTGTCTCTGGGAGGTTAATTCTCAGTATCTGGTGTGTCTCTGGGAGGTTACTTCTCAGTATCTGGTGTGTCTCTGGGAGGTTAATTCTCAGCAAGATAAAGGCTGCATTTTGTGTAGTCTATTTTCTATTTGGACACTTGACCAACATCATCTGATTTACGTCTTCAACATTTGCTATCGGTTGTCATTTTTGCCTTGTACATTTTAGAGGGAGTCTCGTAAGCTACTGTAATGATATTCTACTGAACCATGTGCTTTAGACTCTCTGCACGTTTTAAAGCACTTTCCCTACAACTTTTCCCATTACATGTATTGTACAGTCATCTTCTAATCTTTACCCAATTTCTCTCTCAAGGAAAGGTGTAGTCCCCTTGTTGTTTTGTTTACGAATTTATTCACCCTAGATGCCAGGTGGCTTTTGGAATCGACATCCTTTATGAAACTTTCCAATTGGTTTAAATCATTATTACAAGTAATAGTTATATCTGCTGACAAGACTGCATGTACAATCTGAAATGATCTAAAATGGTTGTTAGTTCAGGTCCATCATTTTACCATCTTTATACAATACAGACACGGTCCAAACTCCCATCTGTAGCCAATCTCTCTCCAATACCGGTCTGTGATTGATTAATATGTGTATATGTCTCCAGATGGTTGCTTGAAAAGAGGTGCATAAGGAGACTGCATATTTATTTCCAAACTGTTTTAAGAACGTTCCAGGAAACAGATATTGTTGGATGGTCTTTCAGATATTCAGGAAGTATTCCATATTATATCAATCTAAGAGGCATGCTGTTTGAGGGGGGGTTTGGTGGGTAGAGCCAGTATATAGTCTGTCCTGTTACACATGACAAGAGGGGAGGTTTGGTGGGTAGAGCCAGTATATAGTCTGTCCTGTACACATGACAAGAGGGGAGGTTTGGTGGGTAGAGCCAGTATATAGTCTGTCCTGTTACACATGACAAGAGGGGGGGTTTGGTGGGTAGAGCCAGTATATAGTCTGTCCTGTTACACATGACAAGAGGGGAGGTTTGGTGGGTAGAGCCAGTATATAGTCTGTCCTGTTACACATGACAAGAGGGGAGGTTTGGTGGGTAGAGCCAGTATATAGTCTGTCCTGTTACACATGACAAGAGGTGGAGTTGTGTTGGTGGGTAGAGCCAGTATATAGTCTGTCCTGTTACACATGACAAGAGGGGGGGTTTGGTGGGTAGAGCCAGTATATAGTCTGTCCTGTTACACATGACAAGAGGGGAGGTTTGGTGGGTAGAGCCAGTATATAGTCTGTCCTGTTACACATGACAAGAGGGGAGGTTTGGTGGGTAGAGCCAGTATATAGTCTGTCCTGTTACACATGACAAGAGGGGAGGTTTGGTGGGTAGAGCCAGTATATAGTCTGTCCTGTTACACATGACAAGAGGGGAGGTTTGGTGGGTAGAGCCCGTATATAGTCTGTCCTGTTACACATGACAAGAGGTGGAGTTGTGTTGGTGGGTAGAGCCAGTATATAGTCTGTCCTGTTACACATGACAAGAGGGGGGGTTTGGTGGGTAGAGCCAGTATATAGCCTGTCCTGTTACACATGACAAGAGGGGAGGTTTGGTGGGTAGAGCCAGTATATAGTCTGTCCTGTTACACATGACAAGAGGGGAGGTTTGGTGGGTAGAGCCAGTATATAGTCTGTCCTGTTACACATGACAAGAGGTGGAGTTGTGTTGGTGGGTAGAGCCAGTATATAGTCTGTCCTGTTACACATGACAAGAGGGGAGGTTTGGTGGGTAGAGCCAGTATATAGTCTGTCCTGTTACACATGACAAGAGGGGAGTTGTGTTGGTGGGTAGAGCCAGTATATAGTCTGTCCTGTTACACATGACAAGAGGGGAGGTTTGGTGGGTAGAGCCAGTATATAGCCTGTCCTGTTACACATGACAAGAGGGGAGGTTTGGTGGGTAGAGCCAGTATATAGTCTGTCCTGTTACACATGACAAGAGGTGGAGTTGTGTTGGTGGGTAGAGCCAGTATATAGCCTGTCCTGTTACACATGACAAGAGGGGAGGTTTGGTGGGTAGAGCCAGTATATAGTCTGTCCTGTTACACATGACAAGAGGTGGAGTTGTGTTGGTGGGTAGAGCCAGTATATAGTCTGCCCTGTTACACATGACAAGAGGGGAGGTTTGGTGGGTAGAGCCAGTATATAGTCTGTCCTGTTACACATGACAAGAGGTGGAGTTGTGTTGGTGGGTAGAGCCAGTATATAGTCTGTCCTGTTACACATGACAAGAGGGGAGGTTTGGTGGGTAGAGCCAGTATATAGTCTGTCCTGTTACACATGACAAGAGGGGAGGTTTGGTGGGTAGAGCCAGTATATAGCCTGTCCTGTTACACATGACAAGAGGGGAGGTTTGGTGGGTAGAGCCAGTATATAGTCTGTCCTGTTACACATGACAAGAGGTGGAGTTGTGTTGGTGGGTAGAGCCAGTATATAGTCTGTCCTGTTACACATGACAAGAGGGGAGTTGTGTTGGTGGGTAGAGCCAGTATATAGTCTGTCCTGTTACACATGACAAGAGGGGAGTTGTGTTGGTGGGTAGAGCCAGTATATAGTCTGTCCTGTTACACATGACAAGAGGGGAGTTGTGTTGGTGGGTAGAGCCAGTATATAGTCTGTCCTGTTACACATGACAAGAGGGGAGGTTTGGTGGGTAGAGCCAGTATATAGTCTGTCCTGTTACACATGACAAGAGGGGAGGTTTGGTGGGTAGAGCCAGTATATAGCCTGTCCTGTTACACATGACAAGAGGGGAGGTTTGGTGGGTAGAGCCAGTATATAGTCTGTCCTGTTACACATGACAAGAGGTGGAGTTGTGTTGGTGGGTAGAGCCAGTATATAGTCTGTCCTGTTACACATGACAAGAGGGGAGTTGTGTTGGTGGGTAGAGCCAGTATATAGTCTGTCCTGTTACACATGACAAGAGGGGAGTTGTGTTGGTGGGTAGAGCCAGTATATAGTCTGTCCTGTTACACATGACAAGAGGGGAGGTTTGGTGGGTAGAGCCAGTATATAGTCTGTATTTAGACATGAGACGTTTTTATTCCAGGAAGTGCCTACTTTATATTTTGGTATCATTAGTTTCTCCAAGGGAAGGTGAGGTTGCTTTTCAATTCCATATAAATGTAATTATCATTTAACTAATGAATGATTGCGGTACATTGAGGTAACATGCTTAGTTCCATTATTTTGAGCCACTGGCGATGGTATTATTTCAATATTTCAATTCTTGTTCTGAATGTTGGAAAAGAGGGAGAACAATCTCATAAAGTTAAAAGATTTCCAAGTTCTTTTCAAGCATGAAATTAATATTTGATGATAGGAAAATACCAAGATATTTCAGACCTTCTGGGGCCCAAACAAAATTGAAATCAGAAATGTGGTCTTCAGTGCTGAAGCACGTGTCCTTGCAGCGCTCAGTCTTCAGTACATAGATCATTTATCCGAATAACCTCTTGAGTTTTTTTACAGTTTATTCTGAAGCCATCAATCGCTGTATATTCATTAACCAACTTAAGTGGCCCTGTAGTTGACGTTTTAGGTTTCCTAACAAACAACAACATGTCATATGTGTACATTGACAGTTTATGATTTCGGTAGTTTGATAGATTCCTTCCTGGAGAGACAGTCATTGGTGCAGAGTGAGTAGAGTTGACAGCACGCGTCCTTGCAGCGCTCCGCTGCTGAGGGATAAAGAGTCTGAAAGAGGTTTTCCCAGATCCACGCGTTGCGTCCTGTTGGTCAGGAAGTCAGGGATCCACCAACAGATAGAGCTGAGAAGGTTTCATGATGGGAACAGCATCCTTGCAGATGTCTCTGGGTTGTCCAGGTAGTTGAGGATGTAGTGTAAGACCACGCTGACAGCGTCTTCCACAGTACCTGTTAGTTCTGTTAGGGGAACTGCAGTGGGAGAAGAGGGAGGTGTCAGTGATGGTTTAGAGATGGGACAGTACCTGTTAGTTCTGTTAGGGGAACTGCAGTGGGTGGAGGGAAGTGTGGTTTTGAGATGGGACAGTACCTGTTAGTTCTGTTAGAGGAACTGCAGTGGGTGGAGGGAGGTGTGGTTTAGAGATGGGACAGTACCTGTTAGTTCTGTTAGGGGAACTGCAGTGGGAGAAGAGGGATGTGTCAGTGATGGTTTAGAGATGGGACAGTACCTGTTAGTTCTGTTAGGGGAACTGCAGTGGGAGAAGGGGGAGGACAGTGATGGTTTAGACATTGAACAGTCCCTGTTTGCTCTGTAGGAGAACTGCAGTGGGAGAAGGGGGAGGACAGTGATGGTTTAGACATTGAACAGTCCCCGTTGGCTCTGTAGGAGAACTGCAGTAGGGGAAGGGGGAGGACAGTGATGGTTTAGACATTGAACAGTCCCCGTTGGCTCTGTAGGAGAACTGCAGTGGGAGAAGGGGGAGGACAGTGATGGTTTAGACATTGAACAGTCCCCGTTGGCTCTGTAGGAGAACTGCAGTGGGAGAAGGGGGAGGACAGTGATGGTTTAGACATTGAACAGTCCCCGTTGGCTCTGTAGGAGAACTGCAGTTGGTCAAAGGTTTCCATGATGAGAGCGAGGAGCGCTACAGGTCATTCATTCAGGCAGGACACCTTTTGTTTTTCAGGACTTTAACAATGATTGAAGGTTTGTAACAGGCAGGAACAGTGCATCGCTCTACATACTGGTTGAATATGTGAACACGGGAGAGGTGGCAAGCGCAGTAATTAATTGTAGCTTGACTGACACTGTCCGGGCCAGAAGCCTTCCTGCTGTTCAGTTTCCTAAATAGTCCGTTGACCTCCTGCTCTGTGATGACCATTGGCTGGGGAAGGTGTGAGGGCAGCTAGGGACAGATAAACAGAAAAAACATAGAAATACAGAGAGAGAAATACAGAGAGAGAAATACAGAGAGAGAAATACAGAGAGAGAGAGAGAGATACAGAGATACAGAGAGAGAGATACAGAGAGAGAGAGAGATGGAGAGAGAGAGATACAGAGCTTGAGAGAGAGATACAGAAAGAGAGATACAGAGAGAGAGAGAGAGAGAGAAAGAGAGATACAGAGAGAGAGAGAGACAGAGAGAGAGATACAGAGAAAGAGATACAGAGCTTGAGAGAGAGATACAGAGAGAGAGATACAGAGAGAGAGATACAGAGCTTGAGAGAGAGATACAGAAAGAGAGATACAGAGAGAGAGAGAGAGAGAGAGAGATACAGAGAGATACAGAGAGAGAGAGAGAGAGAGAGAGATACAGAGAGAGAGAGAGAGAGAGAGAGAGAGAGGTATAGAGAGAGAGATAATTGTCCCTCTACTGGCCATAAGTATTGACATCCCTATATAGAAAGTATCTCTCTACCGGCCCCATACAGAAAGCAACATTAGATAATAAATAGCAATCATACAACACTTTGGACTTAACGTCCACACAAAATGGGTCTGTGTGAGATGTAAACCTTCCATCCATCTACTGTACTTATAGCACCACCCACCTGGGAGCACTTCAACCATTTTGTGGCTATTTCAGCACTTCCCCACTCATCAGTTTCCCAAATCCCCTCTCCACAGACATGTGTGTCCGATGCAATCACCTGGGTGGTTTATCCCCATAATCATCGCCGTCGGCCATCTCCACCACCGCTCCAGTCCACGTAATATTCTTTGAGAAATGTACTTTTGACATCGGGCACCCCTGCGTCCCGGATTTAGACTGATCCAATTGAGTCACAATGAGATTATACCACTCGGAAACCACTCGGAAACGGGGGGGATACCCATCTCTTTGGGATTTGCGGGTAATCTAATTGTACATTCTCTCATCCAAACAATAGAGGCCAACTTGGATTTCTGTGTACTTTCTCATGGAAGATTATGTGAAATTTTTGAAGTAGAAAATTGCTCTTTCAAAGTTTATTCCAAAATGGTGGACACATAAACCAGTATCACAGACCTAGATTCAAGTGATCCACGAGTAGTCTTCAATTGGTTTATTGAGTAAAGGATTAAACATGTTTATTAACATAATTAACCTTGGATTATCTTTCTCTGCACTCAAAGAGTTTAAACGGAGATTTACCATAATCCAGGAATTATTGACGTCGACCAAACAACAAATTGCAGTATCGTTAATACTCATGAGTTTATCCTCACACTGTTTAGCCCATTAAATACCTCTGTGATCCACAATGCAACCTATTCTGTACCGTAACGCGTACGCTTGGAAACAGGAAGCAGGTGCAGAAAGTGAATTTAATGAATAAGAAAAGCAGAGGAACAAAACAGGGGAAGAGTCCTAAATACCAATACTGCCTGACTACCGAGGGGCTAAATAAGGGGATAGTAATCAGGGTGATGATGAAGTCCAGGTGTTCATAATGATGGGGAGATGGTGTGATGGGGAGATGGTGTTCATAATGATGGGGAGATGGTGTTCATAATGATGGGGAGATGGTGTTCATAATGATGGGGAGATGGTGTGCATAATGATGGGGATATGGTGTGCATAATGATGGGATATGGTGTTCATAATGATGGGGAGATGGTGTGCATAATGATGGGGAGATGGTGTGCATAATGATGGGGAGATGGTGTGCATAATGATGGGGAGATGGTGTTCATAATGATGGGGAGATGGTGTGATGGGGAGATGGTGTTCATAATGATGGGGAGATGGTGTTCATAATGATGGGGATATGGTGTGCATAATGATGGGGAGATGGTGTGCATAATGGTGGGGAGATGGTGTGCATAATGATGAGGAGATGGGGAGATGGTGTTCATAATGATGAGGAGATGGTGCGCATAATGATGAGGAGATGGTGTTCATAATGATGGGGAGATGGTGTTCATAATGATGGGGAGATGGTGTTCATAATGATGGGGAGAAAGTGTTCATAATGATGGGGAGATGGTGTTCATAATGATGGGGAGATGGTGTGATGGTGTTCATAATGATGGGGAGATGGTGTTCATAATGATGAGGAGATGGTGTGCATAATGATGAGGAGATGATGTTCATAATGATGGGGAGATGGTGTGCATAATGATGAGGAGATGGTGTGCATAATGATGAGGAGATGGTGTTCATAATGATGGGGAGATGGTGTGATGGTGTTCATAATGATGGGGAGATGGTGTTCATAATGATGAGGAGATGGTGTGCATAATGATGGGGAGATGATGTTCATAATGATGGGGAGATGGTGTGCATAATGATGGGGAGATGGTGTTCATAATGATGGGGAGATGGTGTTCATAATGATGGGGAGATGGTGTTCATAATGATGGGGAGATGGTGTGATGGTGTTCATAATGATGGGGAGATGGTGTGCATAATGATGAGGAGATGATGTTCATAATGATGGGGAGATGGTGTGATGGGGAGATGATGTTCATAATGATGAGGAGATGGTGTTCATAATGATGGGGAGATGGTGTGCATAATGATGGGGAGATGGTGTTCATAATGATGGGGAGATGGTGTTCATAATGATGGGGAGATGGTGTTCATAATGATGGGGAGATGGTGTGCATAATGATGGGGAGATGGTGTGCATAATGATGGGGAGATGGTGTTCATAATGATGGGGAGATGGTGTTCATAATGATGGGGAGATGGTGTTCATAATGATGGGGAGATGCTGTACATAATGATGGGGAAATGGTGTTCATAATGACGGGGAGATGGTGTTCATAATGATGGGGAGATGGTGTTCATAATGATGGGGAGATGGTGTTCATAATGATGGGGAGATGGTGTGATGGTGTTCATAATGATGGGGAGATGGTGTTCATAATGATGAGGAGATGGTGTGCATAATGATGAGGAGATGATGTTCATAATGATGGGGAGATGGTGTGATGGGGAGATGATGTTCATAATGACGAGGAGATGGTGTTCATAATGATGGGGAGATGGTGTGCATAATGATGGGGAGATAGTGTGATGAGGAGATGGTGTTCATAATGATGGGGAGATAGTGTGATGGGGAGAAGGTGTTCATAATGATGAGGAGATAGTGTGATGGGGAGATGGTGTTCATAATGATGAGGAGATAGTGTGATGGGGAGATGGTGTTCGGAATGATGATTGACAGATCATTGGTTAGTAGATCGGCAACGTCGAGAGCCGGATCAGGGAGGCGGAAGTAGCCACCCACGTAGTGTGCTTCTTTCGACTAGGGTCTATAGGGGGAAGTTTGCCATATGGGTCGCAGACTACCAAACCCCATGACCATGAAAACTCTACCAGATAACTACTGTTCCCAACTAGAAAACAGAGCTTTTCATTGTCAGATTAAATCAAATCTGGATCTAAAGCATGTTCCTCTGAAATGGTACCGCAATACTGTAGTGGTGCTCAGCCTTCTATATCCACAGTACTGTAGTGGTGCTCAGCCTTCTATATCCACAGTACTGTAGAGGTGCTCAGCCTTCTATATCCACAGTACTGTAGTGGTGCTCAGCCTTCTATATCCACAGTACTGTAGTGGTGCTCAGCCTTCTATATCCACAGTACTGTAGTGGTGCTCAGCCTTCTATATCCACACTGCTGTAGTAATGGTCATCCTTCTATATCCACAGTGATGTAGTAATGCTCAGCCTTCTATATCCACAGTACTGTAGTAGTGCTCAGCCTTCTATATCCACAGTACTGTATCAATGCTCATCCTTCTATATCCACAGGACCGTATTAATGCTCATCCTTCTATATCCACAGTGCTGTAGTAATGCTCAGCCTTCTATATCCACAGTACTGTATTAATGCTCATCCTTCTATATCCACAGTGCTGTAGTAGTGCTCAGGGCCATCTGAATGTCTTCTATGATACATTCCAAATGATACATTCCTTCTTCCCTATATAGTGTGACCAGAGCCAAAAAGTAGTGCACTACATGTGGAATAGGGTGCAATTTGGGACTCAACCCTATCTCTCTGAGCCCTTATTATCGTGATTGCAGGGTGATTAGACCAGCGGCACTGGAGCCACAATACAGATGGCGTATTAACAGGGGAGAGAATCAACCTCATTATGGACCTCGTTATTAACCAGAAATAGGGAATATAGTGTATTGGACTTTGCAGTTAACACACCTATAGAGTATTATATTTCATTAAGGTCACCCTCACTGTCAGGACCACTCAAGTTAATTACTTGATTATTTTCCTTAAACTTTAAAATGAACGCTACCCATTATTTAATGTGGCTGGTGTTGGGGGGCGTTTATTTTGGGGGGAGGCATTCCTCTAAGGACCTCTCCACTTCCGACATAACTGATTAAGAGTAGAGTCTGGGTCTAGACCTCTTAACTAACTTAATTTACCCCCAGACACCCAGGCATTTCCTGAAAGCCTTCATTAGACATGGCCTGCTTTAGTTTGAGGTGTTTAAAGTCCATTTCGGTGGCCTGGGGGAACAAGGACAGAGTAGAGAAGTCAGAATGCCCTCTAAAAGACAACTACTGCTGCTATAGGACCAATATCCAGACGTCCCTTATGTTCTGATCCCAGCCTTCTATACCTGATCCATCCATTCTTCATGTCTTGATCCCAGCCTTCTATACCTGATCCATCCATTCTTCATGTCTTGATCCAAGCCTTCTATACCTGATCCATCCATTCTTCATGTCTTGATCCAAGCCTTCTATATCTGACCCAACCATTATTTATGTCTTGATCCAAGCCTTCTATATCTGATCCAACCATTATTTATGTCTTGATCCAAGCCTTCTATATCTGATCCAACCATTCCTTATGTATTGATCCCTGCCTTCTCAAACAGCATTCACTACTTCAGACATAGTGCTTCACTCCAGTCTCTTGTGTTCTGTTGGGTTCGAGATGAGACAGGATGAGACCGGGTTTAGTTGGCCTAGTTTGGCTTAGCTGTGTTCTGTTATGGTGTTGGAGCCAAAGTCTACCTCTGTTAGCTTTTTTTGCTAACTAACTGTCCTCTTTGAACCTTTTTCAATGCCCTTCGGGTCAAATTACGAGATTATATACACGTAAACATATTAGACATACCTTCAACTAATTTGTACAGTTTGTGGAAGTTGATTCACACAGTTCAATTGATAAGTAAATAGCCTAACAGTGTCATATTATTTTCTCTTTCAGCTCCTATGTGTGGTGGTCAGCTGAGAGGCCCTAACGGTATGATCGCGTCACCAAACTACCCTGTCCAGTATGACAACAATGCTAACTGCACCTGGTTCATCACCGCTACAGACACCACCAAGGTATGGTCTCACATTGCTAATGCTATATGCTAATACTGAAAATGGTGTGTTAATGTTGCTATGCTATATGCTAATCCAGTACTATGTACAGAACTGACATGCTAAATGCTAATATTGACTATTTGCTTTGCTTTGTTAATATTTACAACCGTCTGACATTATGACATGCTAATATGGAAATTATACTGAAAATGGAGTACTTAAAGTTAGTGATGCTATGCTACACTAATATGTACTACTGTTTATGCACTGCTTGTTTTCTTCTCTGATGGTAAGCTAAATGTTAATTGTGCTACTGCTAGAAAAGCAAATCAACATTTTATTGGTCTCACACACACAAATGTATTTATTGGTCACATACACATGGTTAGCAGATGTTAATGTGAGTGTAGTGAAATGCTTGTGCTTCTAGTTCTGACCGTGCAGTAATATCTAACAAGTAATCTAACAATTTCACAACAACTACCTTATTCATTCCTTTACACTTGTGTGTATAATAATATGTGCATATAAATATATGGATGAGCGATGGCCGAACAGCATAGGCAAGATGCAGTAGATGGTATAGAGTACAGTAGGGTATGTAAACATTATATAAAGTGGCATTGTTTAAAGTGACTTGTGGTACATTTATTAGATCAAACTTTTAATTATTAAAGTGGCTAAAGATTGAGTCAGTATGTTGGCAGCAGCCACTCACTCAATGTTAGTGAGGGCTGTTTAACAGTCTGATTGCCTTGAGATAGAAGCTGTTTTCAGTCTCTCGGTCCCAGCTTTGATGCACCTGTACTGACCTCGCCTTCTGGATGATAGCAGGGTGAACAGGAAGTGGCTCGGGTGGTTGTTGTCCTCAATGATCTTTTTGGCATTCCTGTGACATCGGGTGTTGTAGGTGTTCTGGAGGGCAGGTAGTTTGCCCCCAGTGATGTGTTGTGCAGACCTCACTACCCTCTGGAGAGCCTTGCGGTTGTGGGCAGAGCAGTTGCAGTACCAGGCAACAGTCCGACAGGATGCTCTTGATTGTGCATCTGTAAAAGTTGTGTTTATGGTGACAAGACACATTTCTTCAGCCTCTGTCTGTGTGGTGGACCATTTCAGTTTGTCCGTGATGTGTACGCAGAGGAACTTAAAAACTTTCCACCTTCTGTCCCGTCAATGTGGATCGGGAGGCGCTCCCTCTGCTGTTTCCTAAAGTCCACGATAATTTCCTTTGTTTTGTTGACTTTGAGTGTGAGGTGATGTTGCTGACACCACACTCCAAGGGCCCTCACTTCCTCCCTGTAGGCCATCTCATTGTTGTTGGTTATCAAGCCTACCAATGTAGTGTCGTCTGCAAACTTGATGATTGAGTTGGAGGCGTGCATGGCCATGCAGTCATGGGTGAACAGGGAGTACAGGAGAGGGCTGAGAACTCACCCTTGTGGGGCCCCGGTGTTGACGGTCAGCAGGGTGGAGATGTTGTTTCCTACCCTCACCACCTGTAATGCGTTTCCAAACCATCATTTTAGGTGTATATTCTTTGCCCAAACTCTGTCAGATCAGATCCACCTTTCATTTAAGTTGCTGTGTTACACACAAAGAGAGCTAGCACTGTGGCTGTAGAGCTTATTTTGTGGACTAGTCAGATACAATATCCTGCATAGGAGTTGGTACAATTCCCTGCAAAGGAGTTGGTACAATGTCCGGCAAAGGAGTTGGTACAATGTCCTGCAAAGGAGTTGGTGCAATGTCCTGCAAAGGAGTTGGTACAATGCCCTGCAAAGGAGTTGGTACAATGCCCTACAAAGGAGTTGGTACAATGTCCTGCAAAGGAGTTGGTACAATGCCCTGCAAAGGAGTTGGTACAATGCCCTGTAAAGGAGTTGGTACAATGCCCTGCAAAGGAGTTGGTACAATCCCCTGCAAAGGAGTTGGTACAATGTTCTGCAAAGGAGTTGGTACAATGCCCTGCAAAGGAGTTGGTACAATGTCCTACAAAGGAGTTGGTACAATGCCCTGCAAAGGAGTTGGTACAATGTCCTGCAAAGGAGTTGGTACAATGTCCTGCAAAGGAGTTGGGAAATTACAGCTAGAGATGGGTAGATGTTACGAATCCCTTTTGGCCCGACAGTCTAGAGGAGATGGTAACGAGACCCGTAACATAAATCATGCAAATTACAATAGTGACAAAGTAAAAGTGAGAACGAAATAACCACAGAGGGTGAAACAGAGAGATCTACAGACATAGTAGGAGAGGGTGAAACAGAGAGATCTACAGACATAGTAGGAGAGGGTGAAACAGAGAGATCTACAGACATATGGCATTTACAGAGAGATTGAGCTCTAGAGCAAACAACTGACAGGGTTTTTAAATCAAGGGAAAGGAATTGATGATTGATTGGTGACTGATTGGGGATGATTTTCACCTGTGAGGGGAGAAGGAGAGAAAAGAACACAGGATACATACACACACACCCACAGGATACCTGTATCCGTAACAATAGATGTAAAGTCATCAGAGAGAGAGAGAGAGAGAGAGATAGTGGAATGACCTGTGGAGAAGGAGAGGAAGAAGACAGCACAGAGATGGAGAGGTATAGACATCAATAAGAGGATATGATAAGAGGCAGAGATGACTTCAGATGTTCAAAAGCCACAGTGCTAACACACGTCCTTCTCTGAGCTCAAACAGATCTGTCCCCTTTATGAGGAACAGAGTAGGGAGGAGAGAGGAGTGAGGAGTGGGAGACACACGTAAAGTGAAATTAAGTACACACACAGGCGCGTGTCTTTGGCAAGTTTTAGGGCCTTCTTCTGTCACTGCCTGGTATAGAGGTCCTGGATGGCAGGAAGCTTTGCCCCAGTGATGTACTGGGCTGTACACACTACCTTCTGTAGTGCCTCCCTTTGAGGCCGAGCAATTGCCATACCAGGTGGTGATGCAACCAGTTAGGATGCTCTCAATGGCGCAGCTGTCGAACTGTTTGTGGATCTGAGGACCCAGATATTTTGAGTTGTTGGGCATTGTTCTGCCCTCTTCACGACTGTCTTGGTGTGTTTGGACCATGATAGTTTGTTTGTGATGTGGACACCAACAAACTTGAAGCCCTCAATCTGCTCAACTACAGCCTCATCAATGAGAATGAGGGCCTGCTTTTGCTGTAGTCCACAAACATCTCCTTTGTCTTGATCATGTTGAGGGAGAGGTTGTTGTCCTGGCACCACACGGCCAGGTCTCTGACCTCCTCCCTATAGGCTGTCTCATCGTTGTCGGTGATCAGATGTGTTGTTGCCTACCCTTACCACCTGGGGGCGGCCCATCAGCAAGTCCAGGATCCAGTTGCAGACGGAGGTGTTTTGTCCCAGGGTCCTTAGCTTAGTAATGAGCTTTGAGGTCACTATGGTGTTGAACGCTAAGCTGTAATCAGTGAACAGTATTCTCACATAGATGTTCCTTTTGTCCAGGTGGGAAAGGGCAAAGTGGAGTGCAATAGAGATTGCATCATCTGTGGATCTTTTCGGGTGGTATGACATTTTGTGTGGGTCTAGAGATTCTGGGATAATGGTGTGTATGTGAGCCATCTCCAGCCGTGCAAAGCACGTCGTGGCTCCCGACGTGAGTGTTACTGGTCGGTAGTCATTTAGGCATGTTACCTTGGTGTTCTTGGGAACAGAGACTACAGGGACTACGGTGGACATAGTGAAGTGGGACTAGGATAGGGAGAGATTAAATATGTCCGTAAACACTTCAGCCAGCTGGTCAGTCCATGCTCTGAGGATGTGGCTAGGGGTGCAGTCTGGGCCTGAAACATGCAGGTATTACAGACTCGATCAGGGACAGGGAGTAGAGTGAGTACACTTGCCAGTTGGTCAGCACATGCTCAGAGTACACGTCCTGGTAATCCATCTGGCCCTGCGGCTTTGTAAATGTTTATCTTTTTAGAGGTCTTGCTCACATCGGCTATGGCGAGCGTGATCACACAGTCACCCAGAACAGCTGGTGCTCTAATGCATTCTTCAGTGTTGGTTGCCTCAAAGCATGCATAGAAGTCATTTAGCTCATCTGGTAGGTTTGTGTCACAGGGCAGCTCGTGGCTGGGTTTCCCTTTGTAGTCCGTAATAGTTTGCAAGTTGTAGTTTTCAAGCCCTGGCACATTCGACAAGTGTTGATGCCGGTGTAGTACGATTCAACTTTAGTCCTGTATTTATGCGTTTCCTGTTTGATGGTTCGTCTGAGGTCATAGCGGGATTTCTTATAAGCGTCTGGGTTAGAGTCCCACTCCTTGAAAGCAGCAGCTCTAGCCTTTTGTTCAGTGCGGATGTTCCCTGTAATCCACGGCTTCTGGTTGGGGTATGTACGTACAGACACTGTGGAGATAATGTCATCAATTCACTTATTGATAAAGCAATTGATTGATGTGTTGTACTCCTAAATGCCATCGGATGAGTCACGAAACATTCCAGTCTGTGCTAGCAAAACAGTCTCGTAGTTTAGCATTTGCGTCATCTGACCCCTTCTATATTAAGCGAGTCACTTGTACTTCCAGCTTTAGTTTTTTGTTTGTAAGGAATAAGAAGGATAGAATTATGGTCAGATTTGTCAAATGAAGGGCGAGGGAGAGCTTTGTATGCATCTCTGTGTGTGGAGTAAAGGTGGTCTAGAGTTGTAATCCCCTCTGGTTGATCATGTGACATGCTGGTAGAAATTAGGTGAAAAATGGATTCAAGTTTCCCTGCATTAACGTCCCCGGCCACTAGGAGCGCCGCCTCTGGATGAGCATGTTCCTGTTTGCTTATGTCCCTGTACAGATCATTGACTGCGGTCTTAGTGCCAGCATCGGTTTGTGGTGGTAAATAGACATCTTCAGCTGTATGAAAAATATAGATGAAAACTCTCTTGGTAAATAGTGTGGTCTATAGCTTATCATGAGATACTCTACCTCAGGCGAGCAAAACCTTGAGACTTCCTTAATACTAGATTTGGTGCTGTTATTGACAAATAGACACAGACCACCAGCCCTTTATCTTACCGGAGGCAGCTGTTCTATCTACCGATGGAACTAAAACAGCTGTATGACATTCATTCAGCCAAGACTCTGATATTACAGTTTTTAATGTTTGTAGAATCGTCTTGATCGGAGTTCAATCAATTTATTCTCCAGTTTATTGCATGTTGGCCAATAGGACGAATGGTAGAGGCACGTTGGCCAATAGGACGAATGGTAGAGGCACGTTGGCCAATAGGACGAATGGTAGAGGCACGTTGGCCAATAGGACGAATGGTAGAGGGCGGGTTACCCACTCGCTGACCAATTCTCATCAGGCACCCTGACCTGCGTCCCCTGTCTCGGCATCTCCTCTTCATGCGAATGACGGGGATTTGGGCCTGCTCGGGTATCTGGAGTAAATCCTTTGTATCGGCATCTCTATCTGGAGTAAATCAATCGATGTCCTGAAGCTCTTTTTAAAGAGAGGGTGGAAGAAACATTCTGTAAAAAATCAGTTCCAAACAGTTAGGGGCCAAACAGCAGCCTCCTCCTCCGGGACATTCGTGAAAATCATGCACTAAATGTTAACATCTTGTTGATAATTTTGTTGCAACAATACTGGTCAAATTAAGATCCTACACATGTATTTTTGTAGGATGAAACTGCATTTTATCTGGTGATCTGACCCACAACAGCACCCTCCCTCCCTCCCCTCCCTCCCTCCCTCCCTCCCTCCCTCCCTCCCTCCCTCCCTCCCTCCCTCCCTCCCTCCCTAGTCCTGGCAATTTACATCAGTGGGTTTACCATAAGACAGAATGCAATTTGCATTTTTATCAGCTTTTTCATTAGGCCTCAGGCTCTCGCAGTAAACATTAAAAATCTGCCGGCAGTGTGGGGAAGTGTAGGGAAGTGTGGGGTAGTGTGGGGCAGAGTGGGGAAGTGTGGGGCAGTGTGGGGAAGTGTGGGGAAGTGTGAGGCAGTATGGGGAAGTGTGGGGCAGTGTGGGGCAGTGTGGGGCAGTGTGTGACAGTGTGGGGAAGTGTGGGGAAGTGTGGGGAGGTGTGGGGAAGTGTGGGGCAGTGTGGGGCAGTGTGGGGAAGTGTGGGGCAGTGTGGGGCAGTGTGGGGAAGTGTGGGGCGGTGTGGGGAGGTGTGGGGAAGTGTGGGGCAGTGTGGGGAAGTGTGGGGAAGTGTGGGGAGGTGTGGGGCGGTGTGGGGAGGTGTGGAGAAATGTGGGGCAGTGTGGGGCAGTGTGGGTAAGTATGGGGCAGCTCATTTGAATTGGAAGACTACACAGCCCCTTCTCCCTGTTAATTTGGTTCGTTTTTTTCCCCTTCACAATTGTTTTTTCCTTCTTCATCCTTATTTACTGATTTTATGTTAAAATGTATTATTTATTATAATCAGTTCCCGAAGAAGCATTTAGATTATTGAACTCGTCCCTGAATTTCTCGTGAGCCAATGAGAGTTGAGTAGATCTACATCCTGGGTAGAAAAGTTAATGCATAAATCCATCCTTACATGTACTCAGTCTTGTGATGGATATATTCAGCTTGTGGTGCTGCTCTATACTTCACTGGAAGTTACTGGAAATGGCCCACAATGGGATTTCGTGATTTAGTGACTCACCTTGGTGATTCTGAGGGTTGGCTGTTTCTTAAATCATAACATTTTCTCTGCCAAGACCACTACTTTTGAGTTACGTTGGATCTAGTAGTGCACTACAAAAGGAATAGTGTTCCACTTGGGATACTACAGCCTCTGAGTTGCTGAATTAGACAGATGTGTTCTATCTCGTTAAGTGACATCATCAGGTCAGACTCAGGGTACTACTCACTATTCACTGCCTTGATTGGTTGAGGGACGAGGAGTGACACCACTTTTCGGATTAGAGGATGGAGGGATAGAAGGTTGGGTGGATAGAGGGATAGAGGATGGAGGATAGACGGATAGAGGATAGAGGGATAGAGGAATAGAGGGATAGAGGGATAGAGGAAAAGAGGATGGAGGGATAGAGGGGTGGGTAGATAGAGGGATAGAGGATGGAGGATAGAGGGATAGAGGATAGAGGGATAGAGGAATAGAGGGTGGAGGAATAGAGTGTGGAGGAACAGAGGGTGGAGGGATAGAGGATGGAGGGATAGAGGATGGAGGGATAGAAGGATGGGTGGATGGAGGATAGAGGGATAGAGGATGGAGGATAGAGCGATAGAGGAATAGAGGATGGAGGATAGAGGGATAGAGAATTAGAGGATGGAGGGATTGAGGGATAGAGGAATAGAGGATAGAGGATGGAGGGATAGAGGGATAGAGGATGGAGGATAGAGGATGGATAGATGGATAGAGGGATAGAGTGATAGATGGATTATAGCAGTGGTTCCCAAACTTTTTATAGTCCCATACCCCTTCAAACATTCATCATCCAGCTGTGTACCCCCTCTAGCACCAGGGTCACCTGTACCCCCTCTAGCACCAGGGTCAGCTGTACCCCCTCTAGCACCAGGGTCAGCTGTACCCCCTCTAGCACCAGGGTCAGCTGTACTCCCTCTAGCACCAGGGTCAGCTGTACCCCCTCTAGCACCAGGGTCAGCTGTACCCCCTCTAGCACCAGGGTCAGCTGTACCCCCTCTAGCACCAGGGTCAGCTGTACCCCCTCTTGCACCAGGGTCAGCTGTACCCCCTCTAGCACCAGGGTCAGCTCACTCTCAAATGATGTGTTTTGCCATAATTGTAAGCCAGCCACACAAACGCTATACGATACATTTACAAAACATAAGAATTAATGTGAGGTTTTGTCACAAATCGGCTCGTGGGAAGTGACATAGAGCTCCTACAGGAAGTGGCATAGAGCTCTTACAGGAAGTGACATAAAGATCTTACAGGAAGTGACATAGAGCTCCTACAGGAAGTGACATAGAGCTCCTACAGGAAGTGACATAGAGCTCCTACAGGAAGTGACATAGAGCTCTTACAGGAAGTGACATTGAGCTCTAACAGGAAGTGACATTGAGCTCTTACAGGAAGTGACATTGAGCTCTAACAGGAAGTGACATTGAGCTCTAACAGGAAGTGACATAGAGCTCCTACAGGAAGTGACATAGAGCTCTTACAGGAAGTGACATTGAGCTCTTACAGGAAGTGACATTGAGCTCTAACAGGAAGTGACATAGAGCTCTAACAGGAAGTGACATAGAGCTCTTACAGGAAGTGACATAGAGCTCTAACAGGAAGTGACAGAGCTCTTACAAGACCAGGACACAAATAATAATATAATAATATAACATGAATCAATCATTTTGCTCTTTATTTAACTCTCATATAAAACTGTATTTGTTCATCATAAAACTCCTGTGTCTTATTTTTCAAATATGCATATTTCGTTTCCAAATGTCTGCGCAAGAGTGAAGGTTACCCACAAGAGAGTAACGGTTAATGTGATTGGATGTTAATTATTTGACTAGGCCACCTGTATTTGACATTGTGTTATTTCACTGAACACTAAATGGTTTGATTTTATTTTTGGCAGTGAAACGAGGCTACTCAGACGCGGGAAATAGCATCACTCAAATGTATAGCCCCGTTGGAAATAACCTCACCCAAACGTATAGCCCCGTTGGAAATAACCTCACCCAAACGTATAGCCCCGTTGGAAATAGCCTCACCCAAACGTATAGCCCCGTTGGAAATAACCTCACCCAAATGTATAGCCCCGTTGGAAAATAACCTCACCCAAATGTATAGCCCCGTTGGAAAATAACCTCACCCAAATGTATAGCCCCGTTGGAAAATAACCTCACCCAAATGTATAGCCCCGTTGGAAAATAACCTCACCCAAATGTATAGCCCCGTTGGAAATAACCTCACCCAAATGTGTAGCCCCGTTGGAAATAACCTCACCCAAACGTATAGCCCCGTTGGAAAATAACCTCACCCAAATGTATAGCCCCGTTGGAAAATAACCTCACCCAAATGTATAGCCCCGTTGGAAAATAACCTCACCCAAATGTATAGCCCCGTTGGAAAATAACCTCACCCAAATGTATAGCCCCGTTGGAAAATAACCTCACCCAAATGTATAGCCCCGTTGGAAATAACCTCACCCAAACGTATAGCCCCGTTGGAAATAACCTCACCCAAATGTATAGCCCCGTTGGAAATAACCTCACCCAAACGTATAGCCCCGTTGGAAATAACCTCACCCAAATGTATAGCCCCGTTGGAAATAACCTCACCCAAATGTATAGCCCCGTTGGAAAATAACCTCACCCAAATGTATAGCCCCGTTGGAAATAACCTCACCCAAATGTATAGCCCCGTTGGAAAATAACCTCACCCAAACGTATAGCCCCGTTGGAAAATAACCTCACCCAAACGTATAGCCCCGTTGGAAAATAACCTCACCCAAATGTATAGCCCCGTTGGAAAATAACCTCACCCAAATGTATAGCCCCGTTGGAAAATACAAATGGACTGTTTGAAAATGTGAAGCACATTTTTATTTGGCTTACCCTCAATGGCATTGCATTGTGTGTGTGGCACTTTGGGAGTAGCCAGGAATAGCCGGATTAGAGGATGGAGAGATAGTGGATTAGAGGATAGAGGATTAGAGGAATAGAGGGATGGATGGATTAGAGGATAGAGGGATAGAGGGATGGATGGATTAGAGGATAGAGTGATAGAGGGATGGATGGATTAGAGGATAGAGGGATAGAGGGATGGATTAGAGCAGGGGTGTCAAAGTCAAATGGACGGAGGGCCAAATAAAAAAATCAGCTACAAGACGAGGGCCGGACTGTTCGAATGTTCATTGAAAAATTTTTAAATGACGCATATAGTCTAGTGAACCTAATTGAACCTACTGAAAACCTAACAAATATATTACAATATGATCAGATAAATAAAGCAATATTTTCTTATGGCTCTGTCAGTAATCTTTAATTTTCAACAGACACAAAAGACAAATTTCCTTTATATAAATATCCCCATAACATGAACATTAAATGAAAGAAACCGGTATTCAAGGCACCATCAGTAGACTATATTTTCTATTTTAGCAAAAGTGGGCTAAATTTACTTCAAAGAAAAAACAATAATAGCAATTTTCTATCATCCACTCAACTGAAATATTTTTAAAATATAATTGGATTGAAATACAAAAAAATAAAGTGCAAAAATCTATTAATCAAAAACAACACTTTGTTTAAGGAGAAGTAACATGCAGTGAAAACAAATATTAAATTTTAACTTTTAAACTTGAACTGAGTAAAAACTCTAAATATGTGATTGCACAGTAATGTTCACTTGTTTGAGGTTGAGGGTGATACTTGGTGGTGTCCCATCTTTTCCACAAGTTCATCAATGTTCGGGGTAAGGCTCTGAGCTGAAGAAATCCTCAGAATTGAGTGGAGGTGTTCAGCAGTAAGTCGACTTCTGTGTGATGTTTTGTTCAGGTTCATCAAAGAAAACAGTTGTTCACACAGGTATGTGCTGCCAAACATAGACAACGTTTGAGCAGCCTGGATGCGCAGCTGGGGCATTGTGCCGGGGAGGAAACGGGCGAACTCCGCAGCACCCACTGCCGCATATTTTGCCCTCAGTGCATCATTGCATTGGAGGTCAATCAACTCCATTTGGAGGTTTGGTGGTGAGCTTTCCACGTCAACAGCAAATGGGTTACCGAGCAGTTCCAACCTGCTTTTTTGTGCTTCAAAGTCAGCAAATCGGCGTCGAAAGTCAGCGGCAAGCATACCTATTTTATCAGCCAACTGTGTGCTCGGGAACGCACTGGTAGAGAGCTTCTCTTTCATGGTCTGGCAGCTGGGAAAGTGGCTCAAATTTTCTTTCCGCATCTGCGTCTCCCACAGAGTCAGTTTGGTTTTAAATGCCTTCACTGTACTGTACATATCAGAGATGACACGATCCCGACCCTGCAGCTGCAAGTTTATTGCATTCAGATGACTCGTAATGTCACACAGAAAAGCCATTTCACACAGAAACATTTCGTCTCGGAGTTGTGTTGTGTCTTTCCCTTTGCTGTCCAAGAACAGACAAATCTCCTCACGAAGCTCGAAACATCTTTGAAGCACCTTTCCCTGGCTTAGCCATCGCACCTCTGTGTGATAAGGCAAATCACCATGCTCCGTTTCTAACTCCGTCAGAAATGCCTTGAACTGGCGGTGATTCAAACCTTTGGCTCTGATAAAGTTAACTGTGCGCGTGATGATGCTCATTACATGCTCCATTTTCAAGGCTTTACCGCACAACGCTTCCTGGTGTATGATACAATGATAAGCTGTCAGCTCACCTGTCGCGTTTTCCTCTTGCATCTTTTCCCGTATCTTCGCCACCAGTCCGCTCCTGTGTCCACACATCGCAGGTGCTCCGTCGGTTGTCAAACCCACGAGTTTTTCCCAAGGCAGCTCCATCTCATTTACACATCTTGACACCTCTTCATACAAATCATGCCCCGTAGTTGTGCCATGCATAGGACGTAAAGCCAAAAACTCCTCTGTCACGCTTAGGTTGGAGTCCACTCCGCGGATGAAAATTGACAACTGGGCAATGTCAGAAATGTCGGTGCTCTCATCCACAGCCAAGGAATATGCAATAAAATCTTTTCCCTTTTTCACAAGCTGCTCTTTTAGATTGATGGACAACTGGTCTACTCTCTCGGCAATGGTGTTTCTGCTCAGACTCACATTTAAAAAGAGTTGCCTTTTTTCTGGGCAAACTTCGTCACAAACTTTAATCATGCAGTTTTTGATGAAATCCCCCTCCGTAAATGGCCGGGCTGATTTAGCGATCTCTTCTGCCAAAATAAAACTGGCCTTGACAGTTGCGTCCGCGTGTGTGTCCGCGTGTTTCGTTTCATAATGTCGTCTCAGATTGTACTCTTTCAGTACCGCCACACTTTCTCCACACAGAAGACACACAGGTTTTCCAGCTACCTTCGTGAACATATACTCCGACTCCCACCTTGTTTGAAACCCCCGGTTCTCAGTATCCACCTTCCGTTTTGCCATTTTTGATGGGTATCTGAAAGTTAATTTTACTGTGATGCTGACGACTGCTGTGCCAATAAATATTGAAATGAAGCAGCCTACTGCTCGGTGCGTCACCTTTGCATTGTGGGAAATGTAGTATTGGTGCGTGTAAAAGATCTGCGGGCTGCCGGCTTGCTGCGGGCCGGTTCTAATAATAAATCAAGATCATCCCAGGGGCCGTAAAAAACCTTCTTGCGGGCCGGATGTGGCCCGCGGGCCTTGACTCTGACATATGTGGATTAGAGGATAGAGGAATAGAGGGATGGATGGATTAGAGGATAGAGGGATAGAGGGATGAATGGATTAGAGGAATAGAGGGATGGATGGATTAGAGGATAGAGGGATGGATGGATTAGAGGAATAGAGGGATGGATGGATTAGAGGAATAGAGGGATGGATGGATTAGAGGATAGAGGGATAGAGGGATGAATGGATTAGAGGAATAGAGGGATGGATGGATTAGAGGATAGAGGAATAGAGGAATGGATGGATTAGAGGATAGAGGGATAGAGGGATGAATGGATTAGAGGAATAGAGGGATGGATGGATTAGAGGATAGAGGAATAGAGGAATGGATGGATTTGAGGATAGAGGGATAGAGGGATGGATTAGAGGATAGAGGAATAGAGGGTCTTCCAAATGGATAATGACCCCAAGCATACTTCCAAAGATGTGGCAAAATGGCTTAAGGACAACAAAGTCAAGGTATTGTAGTGGCCATCACAAAGTCCTGACCTCAAACCTATAGGAAATTTGTGGGCAGAACTGAGAAAGTGTGTGCGAGCAAGGAGGCCTGACTCAGTTACACCAGCTCTGTCAGGAGGAATGGGCCAAAATTCACCCAACTTATTGTGGGAAGCTTGTGGAAGGTTACCCGAAATGTTTGACCCAAGCTAAACAATTTAAAGGCAATGCTACCAAATACTAATTGAGTGTATGTAAACGTCTGACCCA
Organism: Oncorhynchus clarkii lewisi; assembly: GCF_045791955.1. NCBI lineage: Eukaryota > Metazoa > Chordata > Actinopteri > Salmoniformes > Salmonidae > Oncorhynchus > Oncorhynchus clarkii. The sequence goes on along the minus strand of NC_092164.1, from coordinate 71,378,943 downwards.
CTGGGAATGTGATGAAAGAAATAAAAGCTAAAATAAATCATTCTCTCTACAATTATTCTGACATTTCACATTCTTAAAAATAAAGTGAAAGAGTAAGAAAGAGAAAGAGAGAGAGAAAGAGAGAGAAATATAGAGAGAGAGGGAGGGAGGGAGGTAGGTAGGTAGGGAGAGAGAGAGAGAGCAATGCAGAGAATACATAAAATGGAGGGAATGATATTTATATATTTGTGAACCAATTTGGCGTTCTGACATCGTTACTGTCACCTAGGTGATCAAACTGACCTTTGAGGACTTTGATCTGGAACGTGGTTACGATACGTTGACGGTTGGAGATGGAGCCGTGGTCGGAGATCAGAAGACCGTCTTTCACGTGTGAGTTTCAGCCTCTCTGCTTCCTGTCTTATTTCTCTCTTTGTCCTTTTTCTTGTTCTCACATTTCTCACACAATTTTCTTGTGAATACACCCGCTCTTTCCCTCCTTCAGTTTGACTTGCTTTCCACCCACCTCTCTGCCTCTTTCACTAGTTTTCTCTCTGTCTGTCTTTCTCGATCACCCACTTACCCTCTCTCTCCCTCTCTCTCTCTCTCTCTCTCTCTCTCTCTCTCTCTCTCTCTCTCTCTCTCTCTCTCTCTCTCTCTCTCTCTCTCCTCTTTCTCCATATTTGTCTTGCCATCTCTATCCTAACTTCCCTCTCTCACCTCTCTCCCTCTCTCCCTCCCTCAATTCCTCCTCCCCTGCATTCCTCCTCCTCCTCCTCCTCCTCCTCCTCCTCCTCCTCCTCCTCCTCCTCCTCCCCCACCTCCTCCTCCTCCCCCACCTCCAACTCCTCCTCCTCCCCCACCTCCTCCTCTCCTCCTCTGCCTCCTCTCCTCCTCCCCACCTCCTCCCCACCTCCTCCTCTCCTCCTCCTCCTCTCCTCCTCCTCCTCCCCCTCCTCCTCCTCTCCTCCTCCCCCACCTCCTCCTCTCCTCCTCCTCTTCCCCCTCCTCCTCCTCCTCCTCTCTTCCTCCTCTCCCTCCTCCTCCTCCTCCCCCACCTCCTCTTCCCCCTCCTCCTCCTCTCCTCCTCTCCTCCTCCACCTCCTCCTCTCCTCCTCTCCTCCTCCTCCTCCCCCTCCTCCTCCTCCTCCTCCTCTCTTCCTCCTCTCCCTCCTCCTCCTCCTCCCCCACCTCCCTACCACCTTCCATCTCCCTCCATCCATCTATTTCTGTCCATTTCATCACCTCCAGGACCAGTAGTGCGTGAAAGATAGATCCAGTGCCACATTGTCAATCCCTGCTCCCCTCAATGTTAAAACAAGATCACGGCCGTTCGCCACGTCGCGTTGCATATTGATGTGTCCTAATGGAGTTTGCTCCAACAGATGCTCCATAACGTTTCACTGGGTGTTGTTATTAATTGTGCTGAAATTTACGGCCTTAATAAAATTTTATAGATCGATTTTTATGTGGAGCTGTGTAGTGAGGCTTTAGGTTGTTGTGGAGGAGGAGGGGAGGAGAGGGGGGAGAGAGAGGGGAGAGAGGGAGGGATCCCTAAGTATCCCTAGGTGTGCTCTCACAGGCACAGACACACTAACACAGGCACCGGCACATTCCCATGGGCACCAACACACTCCCATGGGCACCAACACACTAACACAGGCACAGACACACTCACACATCTTCCCCCTGTCTCCTTCAGCCTATCAGGGACCACTACTCCAGACCTGGTGGTCAGCACCAGTCATCAGATGTGGCTCAACTTCAAGACTGATGACACCAGTGGCTCTCTGGGCTTCAAGGTGTCTTATGAAGGTAAGCTGATGAAGGTGATGATGATGATGATGATGATGATGGGTTTTGTTTCTGGTAATATCCCGCCAAAAGAAATACTTTGCTCCATGTTCCTCTCTGATTCTCATCTTCGCTGACTGTTAGAAGTGTGTGTGTGTGTGTGTGTGTGTGTGTGTGTGTGTGTGTGTGTGTGTGTGTGTGTGTGTGTGTGTGTGTGTGTGTGTGTGTGTGTGTGTGACTGTGTGTGTGTTTTTCTGCTCTTTCCTTGACATAGACTGACCAGGTGAGTCCAGGTGAAAGCTATGATCCCTTATTGATGTCACCTGTTAAATCCACTTCAATCAGTGTAGATGAAGGGAAGGAGACAGGTTGAATTAGGATTTTTTAGCCTTGAGACAATTGAGACATGAATTGTGTGTGTTTGCCATTCAGAGGGTAAATGGACAAGACGAAGGGTTTAAAGTGCCTTTTGAACAGGGTGTTGTAGTAGGGGACAGGCACACCGGTTTGTGTCAAGAACTGCAACGCTGCTGGGTTTTTCATGCTCAACAGTTTCCCGTGTGTATCAAGAATGGTCCAACACCCAAAACACATCCAGCCAACTTGACACAACTGTGGGAAGCATTGGAGTCGACATGGGCCAGCATCCTTGAGGGCAAAAAGGGAGTGCAACTTAATATTAGGAAGGTGTTCTTATTGTTTTGTACACTCAGTGTATACTGTTATTTCATCTGTAGTTCTAACACACACACATACAGACACACACACACACACACACACACACACACACACTGTTATATCGTGTTGTTTGCTGTATGTTTTAACACCCAGAAGAAAGTAGAGGGGCAGAACTCCTTTGAAACAATGAGATCAGCTTTAATGAAGGAGAATAATTACTGTGAAGCATTTTTTTCTCCCTTTAGTGATTGAGGATTCCCAAAAATGTACTTCAATTTGAATAACTTTGCATATTTTCTAGATTATCTGGTGTAGACATAACACAGACCCACAGACACAGAAGAACACACACACACACACACACACACACACACACACACACACACACACACACACACACACACACACACACACACACACACACACACACACAGACAGACAGACAGACGTACACAAACACGCACGCATGCACACACACACACACACACACACACACACACACACACACACACACACAGACAGACACACAGACATACATAAGTACAAACATAGAGACACAAAGACACACAGAGGTATACACACGCACACACACGCATACAAACACACACAGAGACACACACACACACATACAATGATGTTAGGACTCAGGACGCCTGTCACATGATGTTAGGACCCCCTCCTCCCAAACTAGACACTCTAATGTACTTCTCCTCTTGCTCAGATGTGCACCGGGGCCTCCAACTCCTCTTTCTATTCTGGTTAGATCCAGTTTGCGCTGTTCTCTGAAGGGAGTAGTACACAGCGTTGTACGAGATCTTCAGTTTCTTGTCAATATCTGACATGGAATAGACTTTATTTCTCAGAACAAGAATAGACTGACGAGTTTCAGAAGAAACTTATATGTTTCTGGCCATTCTGAACCTGTAATCGAACCCACAAATGTCTTTGTGGGTTTTGTGACACGCGGCACACACACACTTTTGGAGATCCACACACACTTTTGGAGATCCACACATACTTTTGGAGATCCACACACACTTTTGGAGATCCACACACACTTTTGGAGATCCACACACACCTCGTTTCATGAAGCTAGCTGTGTGCCGCTCGTCACTACTTCACAGGAGATGCATTTGAACATAAACATGTATTTTTAATGTTTAATTTTGGGCAGAACTTCTTCCATTTCTGGAGGACTGAGTTTTGAAATGCCCGGTGGAATTAGTTTGCTAGCTAAGGAGATGGAGAAAATGTCAGGCATTTGATTGTAATATGCAGAGTGAGTCAAAAAGACAACACAAAGAAGGCTATTGTATAAAACAAACAAAGGGTAACCATGGCAACCTGTGACAGAGAGGAAAAAGTGTTTATCCATGTATAAGAGAGTCTAGCTAGCTACATTTTCAGATTTTTTATTTTATTATTTATTTTTACCTTTATTTAACTAGGCAAGTCAGTTAAGAATATTAGAATACAGTTATTTTCAATGACGGCCTAGGAACAGTGGGTTAACTGCCTGTTCAGGGGCAGAACGACAGATTTGTACCTTGTCAGCTCGGGGATTTGAACTTCCGGTTACTAGTCCAACGCTCTAACCACTAGGCTACCCTGCCGCCCTAGATATGACATGTTTCTAATTTAGTCTTAAAATCGTTTTCATTGCAAGTTAAGACGTACTGTTAGCTAACGTTAGCTCGTTTAAGGTTATGTGTATGATCTGTATATTCATATGTTCATATCTCAGAGCTATTTGCATTGCTAGTTATAACCATTAGTAACCATTTTACTCTACTGTTTACACCTTCTGTATCCTGTGACAAATAAACTTAGATTTTATTTTATATATTGTGTGTTTTACCAGAGACGGTAATGTAACGAACAACCAGACATGCACCAAAGTCAAATTCGGCCAACGAGACAATGTCTAAGTTCTATAATTCTGTGGTAGAATACCCTGCTTTTATTTCCTCACACAACCATAAGCCATTTTCTGTAATTAGCTCAAAATCGAACTTGTAAATAAAGATTTTGTTGCGAGTTTATTTTCCTGTAATAATTCATGCAAATTAGCTATAGTGAAGACGTTGTCAGTTTTATAATATGATGTCACTAATTGAACTAGCTAGCCAGCTAACAGGACCATCTGGCGATGACTTAAAAACCGGCCACTAGGGGCAACGGTGAGTGCTATTACCACCATGGATTGCAGATGGGCGTAAGCTGCGAGCTCAATTTTTTTTTAATTATAATTTTTTGTTCTAACCGAAACCTTAATTCTAATATTAACGATTCAAATAATTGTCTAAACTTAACCGTGGACATATCTACTGTACACACAATAATACCAAAGTCAATATTAGCATGTGAAGTAGCTAGCTAGCTAGCTGTAAAATCACCTAAACAAACTGTACTATCAATTTAGGAGTCTGTCTCATCCCAGTTCAACTTGGAAACTCTGCTGCCCAGAGCGAGTGCAGAGTACGTTGCTATGGCAACAGAGGCCCTTTCCCACGTTTCCCACTGAGGGAACAGGGCGCATTGGGAGATAATACTTGAAGGAGGAACTGAGTTGAATAATTTGATACACTGATTAGATTGTGCACATCTAATGTGAATAATGTACTTTGTCATGCCAATATAAACGGATGGATGTGTTCTAGACAAGTGTGGCCATACCATCTGTTGGCTGATTTGACAATCTGAAATGCAGGTAATGATTTTAAAAAGAGTTATGAAATGTGATAGTGTGTTTTCTGCTGTCTCCAGTGACCAGAACCATGTACTGTAGCTATGACGTGTTCCTACAGAATTTCCTGATTTCTCAGACTGACCAATCAGAAGTTCGTTTTCTCAGACTGACCAATCAGAAGTTAGATTTCTCAGACTGACCAATCAGAAGTTAGATTTCTCAGACTGACCAATCAGAAGTTAGATTTCTCAGACTGACCAATCAGAAGTTAGTTTTCTCAGACTGACCAATCAGAAGTTAGATTTCTCAGACTGACCAATCAGAAGTTAGATTTCTCAGACTGACCAATCAGAAGTTAGATTTCTCAGACTGACCAATCAGAAGTTATTTCACCACTGATAGAACATACGTTTCCACCAACAGGAGTTTCATGGCTTGTTATTCTGGGTATTATCCCTATCCAATGCAAATGTTTTCATTTCCATATCAAATCATTTCTGGGTAACAATGAAGTATCTTATTGTTTTTTTGTTTTTTTCTCCATTAAAAATAGTCTAAAATAAAATAAAAATTAAAAAAGCTTTTTAGCAAAGAGCAATAAGTGGTTGTGAGGGTTAACTGTTGTTTGGAACTCTCTTTTTTATTGGTCCATTAACTAATCTACTTCCTGGTGATTTTTTACATACATAACATAAAACATTCACGCAAAAAAAAAATAAAGTGTTTACAGTGAAAATCAATCCTCCCCCTTATTCATAATAATACTACCTTTCTTCTTCTCCCCAAGACGCCCCAAAGTCACTTTAGAAGAAAATCTGCAGTACAAAAATCCATAAAACAACTCATTATAAATCCATAGGTGGGCATAACACTGAGTTACATCCACAAGTAATGGACCTGATGAGTCCCTTAGGATACTCATCTCCACATCGTAGACACTAAATATGTGTTTAAAAAATGATAGTCATTAAGGTGCTTTTCCTGGTACCCTGATCCTATAAAACATTTGTGAAAACGCACAAAATGAACCCTGGACCAGCGTGAGTCGCGAGTTCAACATCCAGGACCAGAGTACCAGGTACTGGGATGTGGCAGCAGTGAGTCGTGGGTTCAACATCCAGGACCAGAGTACCAGGTACTGGGATGTGGCAGCAGTGAGTCGTGGGTTCAACATCCAGGACCAGAGTACCAGGTACTGGGATGTGGCAGCAGTGAGTCGTGGGTTCAACATCCAGGACCAGAGTACCAGGTACTGGGATGTGGCAGCAGTGAGTCGTGGGTTCAACATCCAGGACCAGAGTACCAGGTACTGGGATGTGGCAGCAGTGAGTCGTGGGTTCAACATCCAGGACCAGAGTACCAGGTACTGGGATGTGGCAGCAGTGAGTCGTGGGTTCAACATCCAGGACCAGAGTACCAGGTACTGGGATGTGGCAGCAGTGAGTCGTGGGTTCAACATCCAGGACCAGAGTACCAGGTACTGGGATGTGGCAGCAGTGAGTCGTGGGTTCAACATCCAGGACCAGAGTACCAGGTACTGGGATGTGGCAGCGTGAGTCGTGGGTTCAACATCCAGGACCAGAGTACCAGGTACTGGGATGTGGCAGCGTGAGTCGCGGGTTCAACATCCAGGACCAGAGTACCAGGTTCTGGGATGCGGCTGCGTGAGTTGCGGGTTCAACATCCAGGACCAGAGTACCAGGTACTGGGATGTGGCAGCGTGAGTCGTGGGTTCAACATCCAGGACCAGAGTACCAGGTACTGTGGCGTGGCAGTGGGAGTCGTATGGAAGTTTTTTGCCCGTTGTCAACAAGTTAGCTCACTTACGTCATGTAGAATCTGTATTTTGCTAATCGCACCCTGAAACGGTTATTTTTCAGACCTTGTAAAAGCAAAACATATTATGTAAAATTCTCACCAACAATTTAGGAACCTCGAACCAGGGTAACTAATTTCATATGTGAAAACACCCTAAATCACCCATGGATTATCTCTCAGTCTCCGATCCCCTGGTGCGTTTTAAAAGGTCATGAGAATCTAGCATCATTCCATGGATGCATGGATGGGCTTATTTGTTCTGTACTCTTCCTGTTCTGACGTTCCATTTACCGATTCATCACTGGGAGTTCTCTGGATTCCATCTGTAGCAGCCCCGGAAAAACCAGGACGGGGAAGAGTGAGGGATGCATGAATAATTGGATAATGTACGGGATGTGGGGTGTGCGCGTTTGTAAAGACTAAAGAAATATGTGCCAGCGTGTAAAAGTGCACGTCAGCTCCTCGTCCCAGGCAGAAGCTGCAGAGAGAGAGAGAGATGTAAAATACACTGGACAAAACATTTATATTTCCATGAGATACAGGGTTGAAGGAAGGAGCATGTTTTAACAAAATAAGGACATATACAGGATACTACTCTCCACAACACTATGTCACCAGGACATATACAGGATACTACCCTCTACAACACTATGTCACCAGGACATATACAGGATACTACCCTCCACAACACTATGTCACCAGGACATATACAGGATACTACCCTCTGCAACACTATGTCACCAGGACATATACAGGATACTACCCTCCACAACACTATGTCACCAGGACATATACACTATACTACCCTCTACAACACTATGTCACCAGGACATATACAGGATACTACCCTCCACAACACTATGTCACCAGGACATATACAGGATACTACCCTCTACAACACTATGTCACCAGGACATATACAGGATACTACCCTCTACAACATAACCTTCACTATGTCACCAGGACATATACAGGATACTACCCTCCACAACACTATGTCACCAGGACATATACAGGATACTACCCTCCACAACACTATGTCACCAGGACATATACAGGATACTACCCTCTACAACACTATGTCACCAGGACATATACAGGATACTACCCTCTGCAACACTATGTCACCAGGACATATACAGGATACTACCCTCCACAACACTATGTCACCAGGACATATACAGGATACTACCATCTACAACATAACCTTCACTACAAATCAACACTCCAAACCTACTATCTAATTTTAGACAAAATAACCTGGAAGGATTACTACTACCAAAGATTCTTATTACCAAGTACTATACAGCACATGCTCTGGCAAACCAACAACCAGCTAAAGAAGAACAACAGAAACCTGAAAACATGATCCAACCTGGAGCTGAGTGAGTAATGTTTCATCAGAAGCTACTTTTTAAATCCAATAAGTAAATAAATTACAATGATATATTTTACTTTATAAAGACTGAATGCTAAGTCAGGCTTCCAAGCTTAATAGGACAAAATAGATCCGGCTGCAACTTCAATTACCACTGAGCCCAACAATGGCAGGAAAGTTTCAGAGCCTCTCCCACCCAATTGCAGAGGCCTTTGATGCCCCCTCCCTCTGTGCAGAGGTCATTAAAATATAGTACCCCCTGGATGTAAAAAATGAGAAGGCACAGAAAGAGTTTAATAAGAAGCTCCTTATGGAAATTCAAAAGACGCTTTCTGTTGACTTCTAATAAATGGGAACATAAACAACTTAATCTTCCACACAGACCATCCCCTGGCATGGCGCAGTGCTATATTAACTCTACTCCTCTGTTAAGAGGGGGGGGGGGGTGTTACCTATGGGTGGAAACTCGGGATGTTAGACAACGAGGACTCTGCGTCAGCCAATGGGAACGTGTATAAGTCTGGCTTATCATAAGGTACTCTACCTCAGGTGAGGAATACCTCGAGACTTCTTTAATATTAGACATCGCACACCAACTGTTATTGACAAAAATATACACACCCCCACCCCTCGTCTTACCAGAGGTAGCATCTCTGTCCTGCCGGAGCGTCGCATCTGGGTGAGCATTTTCTTCTTTCCTTATGGTCTTATAAAGTTGGTTGAGAGCGGTCTTAGGAATATCCCACCAGTTCTATATTGTACGTTTCATCATTCAGTCTCTGTGAAACATAAGATGTTCCAGTTTTTAATGTCCCGTTGGTAGGATAATCTTAATAGTGGGTCAGCAATTTTATTTTCTAGCGATTGCACTTTTAACAAGGAGAATGGAAGGTATTGGGAGTTTACTCACTCTTCTCAGAAGAATGCGTCCCCTTTTCCGGGCATCTTTTTTCCACAAAATGAGTGGATCTTGGCCTGTTCCAGTGAAAGTAGGATTCCTTCTCGTCGGGATCGTTAAAGGAAAAGTCCGTGGTGAGTTTTCGCTTTTCTGATGTCCAGAAGCTATTTTCAGTCGTAGCAGCAACATTATGTACACAATAAGTTCAAAAATAAGTTACACAAAACGGGAAAAAAATAGCAAAATTGCGTCTTGGTCTCATCGTTACGAGGAACATGACAGAATAACCCACCAAACCGTGAAAAGAAGGAACAACGCTTAATGGGGAAATGGACCTGGGAGGAGTTATTAGGTGGAGCCCTGGACACAGCCGGGGGAGTATCACCATCCTAAGGAGGAGTTAGAGGCAGCAAAAGCGGAACGGCGATACTACGAGGAGAAATACCGGAGAATAGAAGACGAGCGAAGATATGAAGGTCCACGGCTAGCACGGAAGCCCTTGAGGCAGCCCCAATATTTTTTGGGGGGGGGCAGCACACGTGGAGATTGCGTGTGCCTCGGCAGTCCAGTACGCCATGTTCCTCCTCCCCGCACTCGCCCTGAGGTGCGTGTCCCCAGCCCAGTACCACCAGTGCCGGCACCACACACCAGGCCTACAGTGTGCCTCCAGGGTCCAGTACGCCCTGTTCCTGCTCCTCGCACTCACCCTGAGGTGCGTGTCCCCAGCCCGGTACCACCAGTGCCGGCACCACGCACCAGGCCTATAGTGACCTCCAACGACGGGCCACAGTCCGGAACTTTCAACGACGGGCCACAGTCCGGGAACCTCCAACGACGGGCCACAGTCCGGAACCGCCTACGGCTAAGTTCCTTAGTCCAGAGCCTCCGACAATGATCCACGGGTCAGTGCTACAAGAGCGAACTCAGGGTAAAGAAGGGGGCGGCGTCCAGAACCAGAGCCGCCACCGAGCTTAGATGCCTACCCAGACCCACCCATATAGGTTTAGGTTTGCGGCCGGGAGTCCGCACCCTTGGGGGGGGGGTACTGTCACGCCCTGACCTTAGTTATCTTTGTTTTCTTTATTCTTTTGGTTAGGTCAGGGTGTGACGAGGGTGGTATGTGTGTTTTTGTCTTGTCTAGGTCTTTTTGTAATTCTATGGGGTTCTGGTATGTCTAGGTATATGTAGGTCTATGATGGCGACGAACGTGACATGTGGTGTTGATAGTATCTGACATGAAATGATAAAATTTACAGACCACAAATTCCAAATGTCTAAACTCTTTAACATCATCCTCAGCTCTTGCATTTTCCCCAATATTTGGAACCAAGGACGCAGAAATGTCCTCCTTGTACAACATAGAACACCAAATAACGCATGCAGTGCAGAATTAGGCCTATTCCCGCTAATGATCAAAATCCAGAAAATAGACATTAATTTCTACAACCACCTAAAAGGAAGCGATTCCCAAACATTCCATAACAAAGCCATCACCTACAGAGAGATGAACCTGGAGAAGAGTTCACTAAGCAAGCTGGTCCTAGGGCTCTGTTCACAAACACACCCCACAGAGTCCCAGGACAGCATCAAAATCAAATCATGAGACAACAAAAAGACAATTTCTTGACACATTAGAAAGAATTTACAAAAACACAGAGAAAACTAGAATGATATGTTGCCCTAAACAGAGAGTACACATTGGCAGAATACCTGACCACTGTGACTGACCCAAACTTAAGGAAATCTTGGACTATGTACAGACTCAGTGAGCATAGCCTTGCTATTGAGAAAGGCCACTGTAGGTAGACATGGCTCTCAAGAGAAGACAGGCTATGTGCACAAAATGTGGTGGAAACTGAGCTGCGCTTCCTAGCATCCTGCCAAATGTATGACCATATTAGAGACACATATTTCCCTCAGATTACAAAGACCCACAAAGAATTCCAAATAAAATACAATTGTGATAAACTCCCATATCTACTGGGTGAAATCACAACGTGTGACATCACAGCAGCAAGATTTGTGACCTGTTGCCACGAGAAAAGGGCAACCAGTGAAGGACAAACACCATTGTAAATATTTCACTTTTGTTTATTATCTATTTCAGTTGCTTTGGCGATGTAAACATATGTTTCCCAAGCCAATAAGGCCCCTTAAATTGATATTGAATTGAGAGAGAGAAAGAAAGAGAGAGAGAGAAGATACTTTGTTCTGTCTGAGTTCTGAATGGGTTCTGACTGGGTTCTGTCTGCTTTCTGAATGGGTTCTGACTGGGTTCTGTCTGCTTTCTGAATGGGTTCTGACTGGGTTCTGTCTGCTTTCCGTCTGGGTTCTGACTGGGTTCTGACTGCTTTCTGTCTGGGTTCTGTCTGGGTTCTGACTGGGTTCTGTCTGCTTTCCGTCTGGGTTCTGACTGGGTTCTGACTGCTTTCTGTCTGGGTTCTGTCTGGGTTCTGACTGTGGTCTGTATGGGTTATGTCTGGGTTCTGACTGCTTTCTGTCTGGGTTCTGTCTGGGTTCTGTCTGGGTTCTGACTGGGTTCTGACTGCTTTCTGTCTGGGTTCTGTCTGGGTTCTGACTGTGGTCTGTATGGGTTATGTCTGTGTTCTGACTGTGTTCTGTCTGGGTTCTGTCTGGGTTCTGACTGCTTTCTGTCTGGGTTCTGTCTGGGTTCTGTCTGGGTTCTGACTGGGTTCTGACTGCTTTCTGTCTGGGTTCTGACTGGGTTCTGTCTGCTTTCCGTCTGGGTTCTGTCTGGGTTCTGACTGCGTTCTGTCCAGTGGTGAAAAGTATTTTTGGGTGTCTGTACTTTACTTTACTATTTATGTTTTTTAGTAATTTAACTTTTATTCCACTACATTCCTAAAGAAAATAATGTACTCCTTACATTCCCTAACACCCAAAAGTACTTGTTACATTTTGAATGCTTAGCAGGACAGGACAATGGTCTAATTCACACCCTTATCAAGAGCACATCCCTGCTCGTCCCTACTGCCTCTGATCTGGCAGACTCATTAAACAGAGAACATCCCTGCTCGTCCCTACTGCCTCTGATCTGGCAGACTCATTAAACAGAGAACATCCCTGCTCGTCCCTACTGCCTCTGATCTGGCAGACTCATTAAACAGAGAACATCCCTGCTCGTCCCTACTGCCTCTGATCTGGCAGACTCATTAAACAGAGAACATCCCTACTGCCTCTGATCTGGCAGACTCATTAAACAGAGAACATCCCTGCTCGTCCCTACTGCCTCTGATCTGGCAGACTCATTAAACAGAGAACATCCCTGCTCGTCCCTACTGCCTCTGATCTGGCAGACTCATTAAACAGAGAACATCCCTGCTCGTCCCTACTGCCTCTGATCTGGCAGACTCATTAAACAGAGAACATCCCTGCTCGTCCCTACTGCCTCTGATCTGGCAGACTCATTAAACAGAGAACATCCCTGGTCATCCCTACTGCCTCTGATCTGGCAGACTCACTAAACAGAGAACATCCCTGCTCGTCCCTACTGCCTCTGATCTGGCAGACTCATTAAACAGAGAACATCCCTGCTCGTCCCTACTGCCTCTGATCTGGCAGACTCACTAAACAGAGAACATCCCTGCTCGTCCCTACTGCCTCTGATCTGGCAGACTCATTAAACAGAGAACATCCCTGCTCGTCCCTACTGCCTCTGATCTGGCAGACTCACTAAACAGAGAACATCCCTGCTCGTCCCTACTGCCTCTGATCTGGAGGACTCACTAGACAGAGAACATCCCTACTGCCTCTGATCTGGCAGACTCACTAGACAGAGAACATCCCTACTGCCTCTGATCTGGCAGACTCACTAGACAGAGAACATCCCTGCTCGTCCCTACTGCCTCTGATCTGGCAGACTCATTAAACAGAGAACATCCCTACTGCCTCTGATCTGGCAGACTCATTAAACAGAGAACATCCCTACTGCCTCTGATCTGGCAGACTCATTAAACAGAGAACATCCCTACTGCCTCTGATCTGGCAGACTCATTAAACAGAGAACATCCCTACTGCCTCTGATCTGGCAGACTCACTAGACAGAGAACATCCCTGCTCGTCCCTACTGCCTCTGATCTGGCAGACTCACTAAACAGAGAACATCCCTGCTCGTCCCTACTGCCTCTGATCTGGCAGACTCATTAAACAGAGAACATCCCTACTGTCTCTGATCTGGCAGACTCATTAAACAGAGAACATCCTTACTGCCTCTGATCTGGAGGACTCACTAAACAGAGAACATCCCTACTGCCTCTGATCTGGAGGACTCACTTGACAGAGAACATCCCTGGTCCATCCCTACTGCCTCTGATCTGGAGGACTCACTAAACAGAGAACATCCCTGGTCCATCCCTACTGCCTCTGATCTGGAGGACTCAATAAACAGAGAACATCCCTGGTCATCTCTACTGCCTCTGATCTGGAGGACTCACTAGACAGAGAACATCCCTGTTCATCCCTACTGCCTCTGATCTGACTCATTAAACACAAATGCTTTGTTTGTAAATTGTGTCTCAGTGTTGAAATGTGCCCCTGGCTATCCGTACATTTAAAAACAAGAACATTGTGTCATCTGGTTTAATTAATAATTAAATTAAATTATTTATACTTTTACTTTTGATACGTAAGTACATTTAAAACCAAATACTTTTAGACTTTTACTCAAGTGGTATTTTACTGGGTGACTTTCACTTTTACTTGAGTCATTTTCTTTTAAGGTATCTTTCCTTTTTCTCAAGTATGACAATTTAGTATTTTTTCTACCACTGGTTCTGTCTGTGTTCTGTCTGTGTTCTGGCTGGGTTGTGATTGGGTCCTGACTGGGTTCTGACTGCGTTCTGTCTGGGTTCTGACTGGGATCTGTCTGGGTTCTGTGTGGGTTCTGACTGGGTTCTGACTGGGTTCTGACTGAGATCTGACTGGAATCTGTCTGGGTTCTGTCTGGGTTCTGTCTGGGATCATTTAAAACCAAATACTTTTAGACTTTTAAGACTGCTTTCTGTCTGGGTTCTGTCTGAGTTCTATTTGTGTTCTGTCTGGGATCTGACTGGGTTCTGACTGGGATCTGATTATGTTCTGACTGGGTTCTGACTGGGAACTGACTGGGTTTTGACTGGGTTCTGACTGGGATCTGACTGGGATCTGACTAGGTACTGTCTGGGTTCTGACTGGAATCTGACTGGGATCTGATAACGTTCTGACTGGGAACTGACTGGGTTCTGACTGGGATCTGACTGGGTTTTGTCTGGGTTCTGACTGGGTTCTGTCTGTGTCATTCAGTTCCTTGTATAGAGCATTGAGCACTCTAAATAGTTTGAGACAGCACTTAAAAAAACTCTCTAGTTTAGGTGAAGATGATGTTAACCTCACTAGGGACGGTAACATCCCACCCGGCCAACATCCAGTGAAATTGCAGAGCGCCAAATTCAAAAATACTAAATTCAAATATTTGAAATTCTTGAAAATATATCTGTTATACATCAGAATAATAATTATTATTATTATTAAAATACTAGCCATTAAAAATAGTGGTAAACTGTTTTTTTTGTTTTGGTGGGTGGTTTGTCCTCAAGGTTTCGCCTGCCATATCAGTTCTGTTATACTCACAGGCATTATTTTAACAGTTTTGGAGACTTCAGTGTTGTCTATCCAAATATACCAAAATGTGCATGTCCTAGCTTCTGGGCCTGAGTAACAGGCAGTTTACTTCGGGCACTCTTTTCATCTGAATGTCAATACACCCTGAATGCACCCTACCCTAGAGAAGTCAACATTACAAACAGGTGTTGTTTATTCTATCACCCAACAGGGTGATATAGGTGCACCATGTTAGCCAACCTAACTATACTCAACCATGTTAGCCAACCCTTCTCTACTCTACCATGTCAGCCAACCTAACAATACTCTACCAGGTTAGCCAACCTAACTATACTCTACCATGTTAGCCAACATAACTTGACTCTAACATGATAGCCAACCCTTCTCTACTCAGCCATGATAGCCAAACCTTCTCTACTCTACAATGTTAGCCAAGCCTTATCTACTCTGCCATGTTAGCCAACCCTTCTCTACTCTACAACGTTAGCCAACCATTCTCTACTCTACAACGTTAGCCAAACCCTTCTCTACTCTAACATGATAGCCAACCCTTCTCTACTCTACAATGTTAGCCAACCCTTCTCTACTCTACCACGTTAGCCAGCCTAACAATACTCTACCATGATAGCCAACCCTTCTCTACTCTACCATGTTAGCTAACCTAACTATACTCTACCATGTTAGCCAACCTAACACTACTCTACAATGTTAGCCAACCTAACACTACTCTACCATGTTAGCCAACCTAACACTACTCTACCATGTTTGCCAACCTAACAATACTCTACCATGTTAGCCAACCTAACACTACTCTACCATGTTAGCCAACCTAACCATACTCTAACATGTTAGCCAACCTAACAATACTCTAACATGTTAGCCAGCCTAACAATACTCTACCATGTTAGCCAACCTAACACTACTCTACCACGTTAGCCAGCCTAACAATACTCTACCATGATAGCCAACCCTTCTCTACTCTACAATGATAGCCAACCCTTCTCTACTCTACCATGTTAGCCAACCCTTCTCTACTCTATCATGTTAGCCAACCTAACTATACTCTACCATGTTAGCCAACCTTACTATACTCTACCATGTTAGCCAGCCCTTCTCTACTCTACCATGTTAGCCAACCTAACACTACTCTACCATGATAGCCAACTTAACACTACTCTACCATGTTAGCCAACCCTTCTCTACTCTACCATGTTTGCCAACCTAACAATACTCTACCATGTTAGCCAACCTAACACTACTCTACCATGTTAGCCAACCTAACCATACTCTAACATGTTAGCCAACCTAACAATACTCTAACATGTTAGCCAGCCTAACAATACTCTACCATGTTAGCCAACCTAACACTACTCTACCACGTTAGCCAGCCTAACAATACTCTACCATGATAGCCAACCCTTCTCTACTCTACAATGATAGCCAACCCTTCTCTACTCTACCATGTTAGCCAACCCTTCTCTACTCTATCATGTTAGCCAACCTAACTATACTCTACCATGTTAGCCAACCTTACTATACTCTACCATGTTAGCCAGCCCTTCTCTACTCTACCATGTTAGCCAACCTAACACTACTCTACCATGATAGCCAACTTAACACTACTCTACCATGTTAGCCAACCCTTCTCTACTCTACCATGTTAGCCAACCTAACACTACTCTACCATGTTAGCCAACCTTTCTCTACTCTACCACGTTAGCCAGCCCTTCTCTATTCTACCATGTTAGCCAACCCTTCTCTACTCTACCATGTTAGCCAACCTACCTATACTCTACCATGTTAGCCAGCCCTTCTCTGCTCTACAATGTTAGCCAACCCTTCTCTACTCTATCATGTTAGCCAACCTAACTAGACTCTACCATGTTTGCCAACATAACTTGACTCTAACATGTTAGCCAACCTAACAATACTCTACCATGTTAGTCAACCTAACTAGACTCTACCATGTTTGCCAACATAACTTGACTCTAACATGTTAGCCAACCTAACAATACTCTACCATCTTAGCCAACCTAACTATACTCTACAATGTTAGCCAACCCTTCTCTATTCTACCATGTCGGCCAACATAACTTGACTCTAACATGATAGCCAACCCTTCTCTACTCTACAATGATAGCCAACCTAACTATACTCTAACATGTTAGCCAACCTAACAATACTCTACCATGTTAGCCAACCTAACAATACTCTACCATGTTAGCCAACATATCACTTCGCTACCATGTTAGCCAACCCTTCTCTACGCTACCATGTTAGCCAACCTAACAATACTCTACCATGTTAGCCAACCTAACACTACTCTACCATGTTAGCCAACATATCACTTCGCTACCATGTTAGCCAACCTAACAATACTCTACCATGTTAGCCAACCCTTCTCTACTCTACCATGTAAGCCAACCCTTCTCTACTCTACCATGTTAGCCAACCTACTCTAACCTACACATCATGGGGTTACATGGTTTCATTAGATGATATTGCATCACACAGGCACACTTGACATTATAATCTTATATTATAATCTGATATTATAACATTATATTATAATCTGATATGATAATCTGATATTATAACATGATATGATAATCTGATATTATAACATGATATTATAATCTGATATTATAATCTGTGCTGTGTGATTGCAAAATAGATGGCAATCTAGGTCTAGGACATTAAAGGTGAAATGTTGAAATTTTCCCTGGAAAGCCAACATTTATTTTATCCAACTATTTTACCTGTCAATCAATGTGTCTCTTCCCTTCAGAGATTGACCAGGGCAGCTGTGGCGACCCAGGGATACCGGCCTACGGCAAGCGGGAGGGGACAGGTTTCCGCCACGGGGACAGGCTGCACTTTGAGTGTCTCCCTGCCTTTGAGTTGGTGGGAAAGAAGAACATCACCTGCCAGAAGAACAACCAGTGGTCAGCCAAGAAACCCAGCTGTGTCTGTAAGCAGTGATCTGTCTCCTATACAACACATAATGTATGCTAGCCCAGCTGTGTCTGTAAGCAGTGATCTGTCTCCTATACACATCATGTATGCTAGCCCAGCTGTGTCTGTAAGTAGTGATCTGTCTCCTATACAACACATCATGTATGCTAGCCCAGCTGTGTCTGTAAGCAGTGATCTATCTCCTATACAACACATCATGTATGCTAACCCAGCTGTGTCTGTAAGTAGTGATCTATCTCCTATACAACACATCATGTATGCTAGCCCAGCTGTGTCTGTAAGCAGTGATATGTCTCCTATACAACACATCATCTTTGCTAACCCAGCTGTGTCTGGAAGCAGTGATATGTCTCCTATACAACACATCATCTTTGCTAACCCAGCTGTGTCTGTAAGCAGTGATATGTCTCCTATACAACACATCATCTTTGCTAACCCAGCTTTGTCTGTAAGCAGTGATATGTCTCCTATACAACACATCATCTTTGCTAACTCAGCTGTGTCTGTAAGCAGTGATATGTCTCCTATACAACACATCATCTTTGCTAACCCAGCTGTGTCTGTAAGCAGTGATATGTCTCCTATACAACAAATTGTCTTTGCTAGCCCAGCTGTGTCTGTAAGCAGTGATCTGTCTCCTATACAACACATTGTCTTTGCTAGCCCAGCTGTCTGTGAGTTACAAGACTCCTTTGCTAACCTAACTCACAGTTGACTTAGCGATGGCATGCAATTAGCATCAAGTATCCAATCCCAAATCCTTGCTAGGCTCACAACTCTCTGCTGTAGAAACGTCATGCTAAAAGTGTTTATTTGGGTTTGTCTGTTAGGTGATGCCTGTGATTAGATGCTACTGTTTAGAGATGCTACTGTTTTTTGTCTTCCACATTATCTTATCAATAATGGAAACCTTATCTCTCTCGCTCTCTCTCCTGCTCTTCTATTTGTATTTCTTAGTTTTAATTAGTTAATAAGCCCTCCTATTGTATCCAAATCCACAGCCTCTGCTCAGTAAAGCAGGGGGATAATGTGGTCGTTCACACACAGTCACGCTGAGCCTCACAACGCACACGCACAGTCACGCTGAGCCTCACAACGCACACGCACGTGCACAGTCACGCTGTGCCTCACAACGCACACGCACGAGCAGAGTCACGCTGTGTCTCACAACGCACACGCACGAGCACAGTCACGCTGTGTCTCACAACGCACACGCACGAGCACAGTCACGCTGTGCCTCACAACGCACACGCACGAGCAGAGTCATGCTGAGCCTCACACGCAGGAGCAGAGTCACGCTGAGCCTCACACGCATGAGCAGAGTCACGCTGTGCCTCACAACGCACGAGCACAGTCACGCTGTGCCTCACAACGCACACGCATGAGCAGAGTCACGCTGAGCCTCACAACGCACACGCATGAGCAGAGTCACGCTGAGCCTCACAACGCACACGCATGAGAAGAGTCACGCTGAGCCTCACAACGCACACGCATGACCAGAGTCACGCTGAGCCTCACAACGCACACGCATGAGCAGAGTCACGCTGAGCCTCACAACGCACACGCACGAGCAGAGTCACGCTGAGCCTCACAACACACACGCACGAGCACAGTCACGCTGGGCCTCACAACGCACACGCATGAGCAGAGTCACGCTGAGCCTCACAACGCACACGCATGAGCAGAGTCACGCTGTGCCTCACAACGCACACGCATGAGCAGAGTCACGCTGAGCCTCACAACGCACACGCACGAGCAGAGTCACGCTGTGCCTCACAACGCACACGCATGAGCAGAGTCACGCTGTGCCTCACAACGCACACGCACAGTCACGCTGGGCCTCACAACGCACACGCACGAGCAGAGTCACGCTGTGCCTCACAACGCACACGCACGAGCAGAGTCACGCTGTGCCTCACAACGCACGAGCACAGTCAATGTGCTGACTGTTAGCTGCATGTTCCCATTAGATTTGTCCTTCCCTACTCTACCATTACCATCCTCATATAAGTGAATGACACCACCACCAATATGATGTATGGTAACCTCATTAGTTTGTTCAGGAACAACAAAATAAAGATTCATAGTTTACCTCAAATTCAATAAAGAAAGAAAGAAAGAAAGAAAGAAAGAAAGAAAGAAAGAAAAGATAGAGGGAGATCTGAGTATTGACAGACAGTCAGTCAGTCCCTTCAGCGAAACAAGCAGAGAACCGGGCAACACTTTCTCTTTATTTAAAAAGTAATTATTACACCTTTATTTAACCAGGTAGGTTAGTTGAGAACACCTTTATTTAACCAGGTAGGTTAGTTGAGAACACCTTTATTTAACCAGGTAGGCCAGTTGAGAACACCTTTATTTAACCAGGTAGGCTAGTTGAGAACACCTTTATTTAACCAGGTAGGCTAGTTGAGAACACCTTTATTTAACCAGGTAGGTTAGTTGAGAACACCTTTATTTAACCAGGTAGGCCAGGTGAGAACACCTTTATTTAACCAGGTAGGTTAGTTGAGAACACCTTTATTTAACCAGGTAGGCCAGGTGAGAACACCTTTATTTAACCAGGTAGGTTAGTTGAGAACACCTTTATTTAACCAGGTAGGCCAGTTGAGAACACCTTTATTTAACCAGGTAGGCCAGGTGAGAACACCTTTATTTAACCAGGTAGGCTAGTTGAGAACACCTTTATTTAACCAGGTAGCCAGTTGAGAACACCTTTATTTAACCAGGTAGGCCAGTTGAGAACAAGTTCTCATTTACAACTGCGACCTGGTCAAGATAAAGCAAAGCAGTTCGACACAAACAACAATACAGAGTTACACATGGAATAAACAAACATACATTCAATAACACAATAGAAAAGTCTATATACAGTGTGTGCAAATGTAGTACGATTAGGGAGGTATAAGGCAATAAATAGGGAATAGTGGTGACATAATTACTACTTAGCTGGAGTGATAGATGTGCAGAAGATGATGTGCTAGTGGAGATACTGGGGTGTAAAAGAGAAAAAATAAATAAATACAGTATTGGGATGAGGTAGTTGGATGAGCTGTTTACAGATGGGCTATGTGCAGGTGCAGTGATCTGTGAGCTGCTCCTGCACATAGGCCATCTGTAAACAGCTCATCCAACTACCTCATCCCAATACTGTATTTATTCCAGTCATTGGCAGCAGAGAACTGGAAGAAAAGGCAGCCAATAGAGGTGTTGGCTTTGGAGATGACCAGTGAAATATACCTGCTGGAGCACGTGCTACGGATGGGTGTTGTTATCGTGACCAGTGAGCTGAGATAATGAGGGGATTTTACCTGACAAAGACTTTTAGATGACCTGGAGCCAGTGGGTTTGGCGATGAATATGTAGCGAAGGCCAGCCAACGAGAGCGTACAGGTCGCATTGATGGGTAGTATATGGGGCTTTGGTGACAAAACAGATGGCACTGTGATAGACTGCATCAAATTTGCTGACTAGAGTGGAGGCTATTTTGTAAATGACATCGCCGAAGTCGAGGATCAGTAGGATAGTCAGTTTTACGAGGGTATGTTTAGCAGCATGAGTGAAGGATGCTTTGTTGCTTTAATGCAAAATAGGAAGCCAGTTCTAGTTTTAACTTTGGATTGGAGATGCTTAATATGAGTCATATTCTAAATCAGAACCGTCCAGAGTAGTGATGTTGGACAGGCGGGCAGGTGCAGCCAGCGATCGGTTGAAGAGCATGCATTTAGTTTTACCAGCATTTAAGAGCAGTTGGAGGCCACGGAAGGAGTGTTGTAGGCATTGAAGCTCGTCTGGAGGTTAGTTTAAACTTCTAGCAGGACAACTTCCTGTTAACCCTCACACTTCCTGTTAACCCTCACACTTCCTGTTAACCCTCACACTTCCTGTTAACCCTCACACTTCCTGTTAACCCTCACACTTCCTGTTAACCCTCACACTTCCTGTTAACCCTCACACTTCCTGTCTTTACTGGACTATGTGGTTTATTTCTTTATTATCTTTTCATTTTAATCACTTTATTTACAGTAGCAATGCAGACGAGTAGAAATGTCTTTGGTTAACAGATGGAATCATTGTTTTTAGTTTCAGCTAACAAAAATCACGTCATTGTCATCATTACCTGTGGAAATAGTGTCAAGTCTAGTTTTATTTAAAGTGCTTTGTTTAAAGAATGTCTTCATAATTCCACATTCTGTGTTACAGCCTGAATTCAAAATGGATTAAATATATATTTGTTAATTCTCATCCATCTACACACAATACCCCATAGTGACAAAGTGAAACATGTTTTGTTTTTATTGAAAAAGAAATACAGATACAGAAAGACCTAATTTACAACCAAAGTAAAGTCTTTCTGGGTAAGTCTCTAAGAGCTTTGAGTCTTTCTGGGTAAGTCTCTAAAAGCTTTGAGTCTTTCTGGGTAAGTCTCTAAGAGATGTGAGTCTTTCTGTGTAAGTCTCTAAAAGCGTTGAGTCTTTCTGGGTAAGTCTCTAAGAGCTTTGAGTCTTTCTGGGTAAGTCTCTAAGAGCTGTGAGTCTTTCTGGGTAAGTCTCTAAAAGCTTTGAGTCTTTCTGGGTAAGTCTCTAAGAGCTTTGAGTCTTTCTGGGTCAGTCTCTATGAGCTGTTAGTCTTTCTGGGTGAGTCTCTATGAGCTTTGAGTCTTTCTGGGTCAGTCTCTATGAGCTTTGAGTCTTTCTGGGTAAGTCTCTAAGAGCTTTCAGTCTTTCTGGGTAAGTCTCTAAGAGCTTTGAGTCTTTCTGGGTAAGTCTCTAAGAGCTTTGAGTCTTTCTGGGTAAGTCTCTAAGAGCTTTGAGTCTTTCTGGGTCAGTCTCTAAGAGCTGTGAGTCTTTCTGGGTAAGTCTCTAAGAGCTGTGAGTCTTTCTGGGTCAGTCTCTAAGAGCTTTGAGTCTTTCTGGGTAAGTCTCTAAGAGCTTTGGACACCTGGACTATACAATATTTGAAAATTAGAATATTTTAATATGTTTCAAGCTCTGTCAAGTTGGTTGTTGATCATTGCTAGACTGCCATTTTCAAGGTTGCCATAGATTTTCAAGCGAATAGAAGTCGAAACTGTAACAAGGAATATTCAATGTCGTTTTGGTAAGCTACTCCAGTGTATATTTGGCATTTTGTTTTAGGTTATTATTGCTGAAAGGTGAATCTGTCTCCCAGTGTCAGTTGGAAAGCAGACTCAACCAGGTTTTCCTCTAGGATTTTGCTTGCGCTCGGCTCTATTCCATTTCTTTTTTATCGGGAAAAGTCCTTGCCAAATACAGTCATACCCATAACATGATGCAGCCACTACCATGCTTGAAAATATGAAGAGTGGTAGTCAGTGATATATTTTGTTGGATTTTCCCCAAACGTAATGATTCGTATTCAGTATGTTCGTAGTGACTGGGTGCAAAGTGTACAGTGAAAGTATTCACCCCCCTTGGCATTTTTCCAATTTTGTTGCCTTACAACCTGGAATTAAAATAGATTTTTGGGGGGGGTTTGTATCATTTGATTTATAAAACATGCCTTCCACTTTGATGATGCAAAATATGTTTTATTGTGAAACAAACAAGAAATAAGAGAACAAAAAAAACTGAAAACTTGAGCATGCATAACTATTCAAACCCCCCCCTCCTAAGTCAATACTTTGTAGAGCCACCTTTGCAGGAATTACAGCTATAAGTCTCTTGGGGCATGTCTCTATAAGCTAGGCACATCTAGCCACTGGGTTTTTTGCCCATTCTTCAAGGCAAAACTGCTCCAGCTCCTTCAAGTTGGACGGGTTCCGCTGGTGTACATCAATCTTTAAGTCATACCACAGATTCTCAATTGGATTGAGGTCTGGGCTTTGACTAGGCCATTCCAAGACATGTACATGTTTCCCCTTAAACCACTCGAGTGTTGCTTTAGAAGTATGCTTAGGGTCATTGTTCTGCTGGAAGGTGAACCTCCGTCCCAGTCTCAAATCTCTGTAAGACTGAAACAGGTTTCCCGCAAGAATTTCCTTGTATTTAGCGCCATCCATCATTCCTTCAATTGTGACCAGTTTTCCAGTCCCTGCTGATGAAAAACATCTCTACAGCATGATGTTGCCACCACCATGCTTCACTGTGGGGATGATATTCTCGGGGTGATGAGAAGTGTTGGGTTTGCGCCAGACATAGTATTTTCCTTGATGGCCAAAAAGCTTAATTTTAGTCTCATCTGACCAGAGTACCTTCTCCCACATGCCTTTTGGTGAAGACCAAACGTGTTTGCTTATTTTGTTCTTTAAGCAATGGCTTTTTTTCTGTCCAGTCTTCCGTAAATCCCAGCTCTGTGGAGTGTACGGCTTAAAGTGGTCCTATGGACAGATACTCCAATCTCTGCTGTAGAGCTTTTCAGCTCCTTCAGGGTTATCTTTGGTCTCTTTGTTGCCTCTCTGATTAATGCCCTCCTTGCCTGGTCTGTGAGTTTTAGTGGGCGGCCCTCTCTTGGCAGATTTGTTGTGGTGCCATATTCTTTCCATTTTTTAAATAATGAATTTACTGATTTAATGGTGCTCTGTGGGATGTTCAAAGTTTTCTGATATTTTTTATAACTCAACCCTGATCTGTACTTCTCCACAACTTTGTCCCTGACCTGTTTGGAGAGCTCCTTGGTCTCCATGGTGCCTCTTGCTTAATGGTGTTGCAGAATCTGGGGCCTTTCAGAACAGGTGTATATATACTGAGGACATGTGACAGATCATGAGACATTTAGATTGCAGACTGGTGGACTTTATTTAACTAATTATGTGACTTCTGAAGGTAATTGGTTGGTTGTCAGACCCTTTTTAAGGGATTCAAAGAGGTGGACACACTTTTCTCTTTTTTTAGTTGTTTTTTTAGAATTGTTTTTAAACAAGTTATTTTTTTCATTTCACTTCACCAATTTGGACTATTGTGTGTTTGTCCATTACATGAAATCCAAATAAAAATCCATTTAAATTACAGGTTGTAATGCAACATAATAGGAAAAACGCCAAGGGGGATGAATACTTTTGCAAGGCAATGTAATTAATATCTTTACCTCAAAGGGGTATTCAATGTCTGCTTTTTTTTTTTTACCCATCTACCCATAGGTGACCTTCTTTGCGAAGAATTTTGAAAACCTCCCTGGTCTTTGTGGTTGAATCTGTGTTTGAAATGTACTGCTCTGAGGGACCTTACAGATAATTGAATGTACTGTGTGGGGAACAGAGATGAATCACGTTAAACTCTAATATTGCACACAGAGTCAATGCAACTTATTATGTGACTTGTTAAGCACATTTTCACTCCTGAACTTAGTTAGGCCATAACAAAGGGGATTTTCATTACATTTCTGTCGTTGTATAATAATGATAAAACACTTTGATAGTATAGGTATTGTGTGTTGGCCAGTGACACAATTCTCAATTGAATCCATTTAAAATCCAGGCCGTAACACAACATTATGTGGAAAAAACCCAAGTGGTGTGAATACGTTCTGAAGGCACAGTTATGTAATGTTCATACTCTCTCTTTCTATCACTCCCCCCCTCCCCCCATCCCCGCTCTTCCTTCCTCCAGTCTCGTGCTTCTTCAACTTCACAACCCCCTCTGGGGTGCTGCTGTCCCCAAACTACCCCCAGGAATATGGAAACAATATGCACTGTGTGTGGCTCATCATCACCAAGCCAGAGAGTAGGATTAACCTGGCCTTCAATGACCTCAGCATGGAGAAGCAGTTTGACTTCCTCAGCGTCAAGGACGGTGGCAAGGTTAGGGGTTATGTTTGTTGCAATCAATCGGTCAATCAATCAATGCATCAATCAGTGATTGATTGATATTATTCTGATTCATTATTTCTATCTATCTCCATCTCCATCTTAGTCTCATCTCGCTATTTCTCTCTCTCTCTGTCTCCCCCTCTCTCTCTCTCTCTCTCTCCCCCTCTCTCTCTCTCTCTCTCTCTCTCTCTCCCCCCCCCCCTCTCTCTCTCTCTCTCTCTCTCTGTCTCTCTCCCTCTCTCTCTTTCCCTCTCTCTCTTTCTCTCTCTCTCTTTCTCTCTCTCTCTTTCTCCCTCTCTCTGTCTCTCTCTCTCTGTCTCATCTCGCTATTTCTCTCTCTCTCTATCTCTCTCTCTCTCACTCTCTCTCTCTGTCTCCCTCTCTCTCACTCTCTCTGTCTCTCACTCTGTCTCTCGCTCTCTCTCTCTCACTCTGTCTCTCGCTCTCTGTCTCTCACTCTGTCTCTCGCTCTGTCTTTTTCTCTTTCTCTCTCTCTCTACCCCAGGCTGAGTCTCCCATCCTGGGTACGTTCTCTGGTGACGTGCTGCCAGCTCCCATCACCACCAGCGCCCACGTGGCACGTCTAGAGTTCCTGACCGACCACACCTACACCGACCGGGGGTTCAACATCACCTTCACCAGTGAGTGGGTGCGAGGAGTTAAAACAACACCACCATGTCTATCAGTGAAATACTTTTGTCTTTGACATGTCTGTTTCTGTCTGCATTATTGTGTGTGTACATATAACTGTGTGTGTTTGTGTGTGTTTTTGTGTGTGTGTGTGTGTGTGTGTGTGTGTGTGTGTGTGTGTGTGTGTGTGTGTGTGTGTGTGTGTGTGTGTGTGTGTGTGTGTGTGTGTGTGTGTGTGTGTGTGTGTGTGTGTGTGTGTGTGTGTGTGTGTGTGTGTGCGCGCGTCAGTCTCTGTGTGTATGTATGTCTTGGTAATGAGATAGCTCCCAGGAATCACCCTCTATGCTCTTCTGTCTGTCTCACAAACAGTTTTTTCTTCTCCCCAACGGCACCCTTCCTCCAGTCTCCAGATTGTCTCCTCTTTCAACAGAGTTAGACCTGGGATACAGAACTAAACAGACTCCATTTCTATAAAAAAAACAGACATTTTCCTCATTAAATGATCTAGTTCCAGACTGTTGTGATGTAAATGTAGAGTTGAGATGAGGGGAACAAATCTTTGTCATAGGTCTAGTGTTAAGACAATTTCAAATTAATCCAGGCATGATTTGCATATATTGAATATATATATATATATTATAACTTTTTATTTTTTTCTTAAATAATTGATCCTCTCAAGACAGACCCACTATGGCTGCTGATTTGGTCATACAGATGTTTGCGACTTATATTAGACAGTTTAACATGAATGGTCAAACAGATATTTACGACTTATATTAGACAATTTAACATGAATGGTTAAACAGATATTTGCGACTTATATTAGACAATTTAACATGAATGGTCAAACAGATATTTGCGACTTATATTAGACAATTTAACATGAATGGTCAAACAGATATTTGCGACTTATATTAGACAATTTAACATGAATGGTCAAACAGATGTTTGTGACTTATATTAGACAGTTTAACATGAATGGTCAAACAGATGTTTGTGACTTATATTAGACAGTTTAACATGAATGGTCAAACAGATGTTTGTGAATTATATTAGACAGTTTAACATGAATGGTCAAACAGATGTTTGCGACGTATATTAGACAGTTTAACATGAATGGTCAAACAGATGTTTGTGACTTATATTAGACAGTTTAACATGAATGGTCAAACAGATGTTTGTGACTTATATTAGACAAGTTAACATGAATGGTCAAACAGATGTTTGCGACTTATATTAGACAGTTTAACATGAAGGTCACAGGAGACAACTTGTTCCTTGATTTTGTCCATTTAAACAGAAATGATGTCAGCGAACAAATACAAGAAATTATAACATTGGTAACAAACTCGATATGTCAAACGTCATGAGACGCTTCACACCTCATCCTACCCACAACGCACTCCGTTCCTAGCGATCGTTGATACGACAGTAAAAACAAATCTAAATCTTCGGTCCCAAATGTGGCACCCTTTTTCCTAAATAGTGCACTACTTTTGACCAGAGCCCCATGGGGTAGTAGCAGTGCACTTTATAGTGAATAGGGTCCCATTTGGACTCAATCTAATTCAGAACCATCTAATTTACATAGAAAAACGCACGGATGTGAATTCATTAATTAGAGACTTTGATGAATAAAGAAAACATTGTTGTGAATGAACATCGCGAGAGCCGTTAATTGAAGCCGGTGGTTCTCTCCGAAAGCAGTAGGTCTCCTCTCTCTCGACAGGTTTAGGGGCGATGTTTAGGGGAGGAGTCATTCCATCGGTCAAATTAATTAAGCAGCTGCCAAACTGTTGATGGTGGTGGTGTGTGTGTGTGTGTCTATGTCTGTGTGTGTGTGTGTGTGTGTGTGTGTGTGTGTGTGTGTGTGTGTGTCTATGTCTGCGTGTGTGTGTGTGTGTGTGTGTGTGTGTACGTGTGTACGTGTGTACGCGAGTGGCTGTGATTATTGTCAGTTTAATCAGTCAGATGATAAGTGATAAATTAGGTTCGTAGTCTGGGTGGAGAGAACACTGAGGAGGAATTACCCCTGTGGCTTGTCGATGTAGGCGGAGTCTGGATGTGTTGGCTGGGCACGGTTTTTTTTGCGGGAGAGTTTGAAAGGTCATCAGTGACTGGGTGTGACGTGGTACTGGGTGTGACGTGGTAATGGGCGTGACGTGGCACTGGGTGTGACGTGGTACTGGACGTGACGTGGTACTGGGTGTGACGTGATACTGGGTGTGACGTGGTACTGGATGTGACGTGGTACTGGGTGTGACGTGGTACTGGTAGCGTCGGCAGTGGCAGCAGCAATTTTGTAGAACAGCAGAATGACCAGGTAGATTGGAGACCAGGTAGACTGGGGGCCAAGTAGACTGGGGACAGGCAGGAGTCATCAGACCAGGTAGACTGGGGACAGGTAGACTGGGGACAGGTAGACTGGGGACAGGCAGGAGTCATTAGACCAGGTAGACTGGGGACAGGTAGACTGGGGACAGGTAGACTGGGGACCAGGTAGACTGGGGACAGGTAGACTGGGAACAGGTAGACTGGGGACAGGTAGACTGGGGACCAGGTAGACTGGGGACAGGCAGGAGTCATCAGACCAGGTGGACTGGGGACAGGCAGGAGTCATCAGACCAGGTGGACTGGGGACAGGCAGGAGTCATCAGACCAGGTAGACTGGGGACAGACAGGAGTCATCAGATCAGGTAGACTGGGGACAGGCAGGAGTCACCAGACCAGGTAGACTGGGGACAGGCAGGAGTCATCAGACCAGGTAGACTGGGGACAGGCAGGAGTCACCAGACCAGGTAGACTGGGGACAGGTAGACTGGGGACAGGCAGGAGTCACCAGACCAGGTAGACTGGGGACAGGCTGGAGTCACCAGACCAGGTAGACTGGGGACAGGCAGGAGTCATCACATCAGGTGGTCCCGAGGGATGGTCTAGGGATCACAGAGAGCCCAGGGCTCTACATCACCAGATGATTCCATGACCCATCATGTTAGCCAGGTGTGTCTAGGGGGTGATTACGGCCATCTATAGTATTTCATTAACTTGAGTAGATGT
Source organism: Oncorhynchus clarkii lewisi (assembly GCF_045791955.1). Lineage (NCBI taxonomy): Eukaryota > Metazoa > Chordata > Actinopteri > Salmoniformes > Salmonidae > Oncorhynchus > Oncorhynchus clarkii. The sequence goes on along the minus strand of NC_092164.1, from coordinate 71,349,659 downwards.
CGAGACACTAATGACCCATCCACTTAGCTAGACGTGTCTGGGGGGTGGTTATATAATTTCTTTCACACCCATCAATTGGTAAGCATCATCTAATATGAACATTTGAACATCTTGGCCATGTTCTGTTATAATCTCCACCCGGCACAGCCAGAAGAGGACTGACCACCCCTCATAGCCTGGTTCCTCTCTAGGTTTCTTCCTAGGTTTTGGCCTTTCCGGGGAGTTTTTCCTAGCCACCGTGCTTCTACTCCTGCAGTCTCAGTGCTATGATGGGGTCTAAAATCAGACATAAGCGTTTCATTATGTGTCTTCAGGAAGGCAGTGAGTTGCTGTGCAACAGCTTGTTACATGCTATTATTTTTTAGGAATTGGAGATTCGATATAGGCCAAAAGTTTTTTATTTATTTTCCAGGTCAAGGTTTGGCTTTTGCAAGAGAGGCTTTGAATACTGCCACTTTTCGTGAGTTTGGTACACATCCGACGGATAGGGAGTCATGAATTATGTTCAACATAGGAAGCCAAGCACAGGAAGCAGCTCTTTCACTAGTTTATTTGGAATAGGGTCCAGTATGCAGCTTGAAGGTGTAGAGGCCAAGACTATTTTAGTGAAAGTGTTGAGAGATAACAGGATAAAAAAAACTTGAGTGGCTTCATTGATCTTAGGTCCTGTTCTGTGCAGACTCAGGACAACTGAGCTTTGAAGATATATACGCAGATTCAAAGAGGAGTCCATAAAATTATTTCTAATGATCGTGATCTATTCGTCAAAGTTAATGACTTCAGCACTGCTGAAGTGAAAGCCATCCTCACTTGGGGAACGTTGATTTTTAGTGATTCTCCTCAATTAGATTGTAAAAGTAAGGTTGATTGAGCAACAGCGAGGGCTCTTTGATTTTGCATGGTACCATCTTTCCAAGCTGGTTGGAAGACTTCCTGTTTGGTGGTCCTCAGTTAGGTGGTTAACTGAGTGTTGTCCTCTGATGTCCTTGGGTAGGTGGACAGAGTCTGGAAGGGCATCTAGGAATCTGTGGGTTGTCCGAGAATTTATACTACGACTTTTGATTAACCTTGGTTATTAACCCAGATTATTTCTTGCGATTGTAAAATGGTGGTCCGATAGTCCAGGATTATGAGGAAAAACATTAAGATCCACAATATTTATTGCACGGGACAAAATTTGGTCCAAAGTATGACTGTGGCAGTGAGTAGGTCCGGAGACATGTTGGACAAAGCCCACTGAGTCGATGATGGCTCCGAAAGCCTTTTGGAGTGGGTCTGTGGACTTTTCCATGTGAATATTAAAGCCACCAAAAATTAGAATATTATCTGCTATGACTACAAGGTCCGATAGGAATTCAGGGAACTCAGTGAGGAACGCTGTATATGGCCCAGGGGGCCTGTAAACAGTAGCTATAAAAAGTGATTGAGGAGCTGTATGGATTTCATGACTAGAAGCTCAGAAAACGCTGTCTTTTTGCTGTCGTAAATGTTAGCAACACCTCCGCCTTCGCAGGATGCGCAGGGGGGATATGGTCACTCGTGTAACCAGGAGGAAAAAGCCCCATTTTAACACAGTCAATTCATCACGTTTCAGTCAGACCAATCACATCAAGATTATGATCAGTGGTTAGTTCATAAACTATAACTGCCTTGGAAGTGAGAGATCTAACATTAAGTAACCCTATTTTGAGATGTGAACACAATCTCTTTCAATAATGACAGGAATGGAGGAGGTCTTTATTCCAGTGAGATTGATAAGATCAACACTGACCCGACTAGACTGACTGTGCTAGTGGCAGACTCCACTTAGCTAACAGGCTGGCTAACAGCCTTCTGCCTGGCCTGTACCCATCTCATTGTGGAGCTAAAAGGAGTTAGAGCCCTGTCTATGTTTATAGATAAGATGAGAGCACCCCTCCAGCTAGGATGGAGTCCGTCACACCTGTGCATGCCAGGCTTGGTCCTGTTTTGTGTGTCCTGTCTGCGGGTCCCAGAAAGAGGGCCAGTTATCTACAATTATATATTATTGGACTGACAGTTTTCAACCGGCGATTGAGTTGTGCGATGCAGCTGTAGAGTATTGCGTTCCCCAGCTAGAAAACCAAACAATGTCGCTCAGAGAGAAGGGGGAACTAACAAAGAGTCACTGACAACAACCAAAATGAATCAAGTGGGGTTTTAGGAGAGGTTCTGAAAGATACTCATGGCAGTGTCCACTGAAAGTTGACTAGCAACAACAACTGGGACCTAAAAGACACCCACCATGAGACCCACTCAATGTACCAAGGAAGAGGCAAACAAAAGACAAACCCACAAAGAACAGGAAATGTATTGTAATAGAGCTCATCACTCCCCCTAACTGGGAGGGGCCAGAGACAATTACTGCTGTAGAGCTCATCACTCCCCCTAACTGGGAGGGGCCAGAGACAATTACTGCTGTAGAGCTCATCACTCCCCCTAACTGGGAGGGGCCAGAGACAATTACTGCTGTAGAGCTCATCACTCCCCCTAACTGGGAGGGGCCAGAGACAATTACTGCTGTAGAGCTCATCACTCCCCCTAACTGGGAGGTGGCCAGAGACAATTACTGCTGTAGAGCTCATCACTCCCCCTAACTGGGAGGGGCCAGAGAGCTCATCACTCCCCCTAACTGGGAGGGGCCAGAGACAATTACTGCTGTAGAGCTCATCACTCCCCCTAACTGGGAGGGGCCAGAGCCAATTACTGCTGTAGAGCTCATCACTCCCCCTAACTGGGAGGGGCCAGAGACAATTACTGCTGTAGAGCTCATCACTCCCCCTAACTGGGAGGGGCCAGAGACAATTACTGCTGTAGAGCTCATCACTCCCCCTAACTGGGAGGGGCCAGAGACTCTGCTGTAGAGCTCATCACTCCCCCTAACTGGGAGGGGCCAGAGACTCTGCTGTAGAGCTCATCACTCCCCCTAACTGGGAGGGGTTAGAAAATTATTCCACACATCTTTCTAGCTAAGTTTCACCCTGAAATTGTTGCACTTGGTAACCTCTGACTGTTTCATCCTAACATTGTTGGTGCCGACGTGGATAACAATATCTCTATACTCTCTACTCTCACCAGTTTTAGCCTTAGCGAGCACCATCTTCAGATTAGCCTTAACGTTGGTAGCCCTGCGCCCTGGTAAATAGTGTATGATCGCTGGATTATTCTTTTTAAGTCTAATACTGCAGGTAACTGATGGAGGAGAGACCTGTGAAAACTCTGATTCTTTACTTAGTGGAGAAAACTGGTTTCTATCGGCTGAATGACCGGATGAGTAGACCTGACAGCATTATATAATTGACAGCATTATATAGTTGACTCCATTATATAATTGACTCCATTATATAGTTGACTCCATTATATAGTTGACCTGACAGCATTATATAGTTGACCTGACAGCATTATATAGTTGACCTGACAGCATAATATAGTTGACAGCATTATATAGTTGACTGGGGGGGTAGGTTTATGACAGTCTTAAATACCTCTTCCCCCTTTTTTCCTCTCTCTACCCTACTGAGGTTACATTAAAAAAAAACTTGGTTAACATAGAGATTTTGGGAACATCAGAAGGTGGGGGGAAATTAACTATATTCTGGTAATCCGAACAATTGAACATATGCGGAGGTACTTAATGAATATGATGTCAGTTCGGTTGTCATCTGAGACATTCTCATCAATGATAAGATGACAAACTCTACAGTGGAAAGTCTACACATCAGAGTTATCGGATTCACATGGAATTGTTGTTAATTTTAAATGTTTGAATATGAAATTATTTGGGATGGGAAGAAATGTGATTTTAGCTTCTTAAATGTGAGATTTGGATTTTCATAAGGTAGGGCTTCTCAATCAATGGCCCTCCCCTGTGATGGAACAAGAGCTATAAAACTATTCAAACACACCCTCATCTCCCTTCCTATATAAGCCCTTGACGACAACATAACTTCCTGTTAAGATGAGGTAGGATGACGGTCCTATGTCAGAATGGTTCAGATAATAATTACAGAACAAAGCCAACATTAGCATGAGCTTTGGTTGCGAATGGTATGAACTTTTGAATTCTTATTCACGACAGAAGTGATACCTCCTAGCCGTTGAGTTAGCGACCACAGCTGCAAAGGCAGGTTAGGAAGGAACAGACAGAGTATCCCATCTACCACACAACGACGTTACTACAACGTATCCAATTGACCACCAGAGACATTCTTCAAAGGACTCTGTTGGGCAACATGGCCATCCATCTACCACCAACCTATTGAAGCGCAGCTCAGAGTAAATATTTATTGCATTTTCCTTTTCCAAATGGGCGGTAATTTAGAATGCATACTGTATTTACTGTAGATAGATAGACTGTAGATACTGTATTTACGATAGAGTAGCTGCCTACGGCCCGATAGAGACATAGCTTCTCTCTTTGTTCTTCAGTCTTCCCACTCTTTCACTCAAACCCAACCCACTTTTCTTTGGGTAACCAGCTGTCATATCTGTTCCGTCCACTAGGGACGTTTTCCTTTATGACATAATTTGTAATCAAGTTATGATTAATTATGTGTATGTGTGATTAGTTAGGTATTTAGTAAATAAATTATTGAACCCAATTTTGTATTGCTGATTCAACTTGTTGGCCAGGGTTCATGCAGATAACCAAGAATTTACAACTTTCCGATGAGACTGAAGTAAGATGAAGATTAATGTTGACTGCTATGGATGTAAAATATTACTAGGTCTTTAAGAGTTTATTCGGAAGATAACAGCTCTATAAATATTATTTTGTGGTGCCCCGACTTTCTAGTTAATTACATTTACATATTTCGCTTAATCAGGTGATATTAATTACGAAGAAATTATTTTATTGAATAGCATGTCATATTACTTAATCCGGCATTTATATGACAATTATATAGTTGACAGCATTATATAGTTGACAGCATTATATAGTTGACTCCATTATTTAGTTGAGCTGACAGCCTGTTTTTCTAAAAGTCATGAGAAGATCGTCTGCCTAAAGGAACTGTTTTGTCTGGCTGCGGATACTGTGGGATTTATACTACTATCTGTACTTACTGCTGGCACAGACGCTGTTTTATCCTTTCCTACACTTACATTTCCTAACGATTTTGTCTGAAGCTCGGCTTGCAACTCTGCTCTTCTCACCACAGTGTGATAGTTCTCCTGCATATTATGAGAACAGCGACTGCAATGACAATGTTACGTATAGGAGGTCAACAATAAGACTTTGGTTGACTTGTTAAATACAGAGTTTGATTCAATGGTTATTAAGAGTAAAAAGCTAAAACGTTTGGCAGGTAGCCAAGTAGCAACAAGTAGCACAGAGACAATGTGCACGGTCTGTCACCATGTACTTATGAGGTGAGCTCTCCACTCGAACCTGACAGGTAGCTCGTTAATGAGGCAGATTCTCATCTCCAAGGCAACCAGCCTAAGGTAAATCAGTTCAAATGACAAGGAAAAGAAACATAACAAACCATACACTAGTCTCCAATAGAATACACTGGTCTCCAATAGAATACACGGGTCTCCAATACAATACACTGGTCTCCAATACAATACACTGGTCTCCAATAGAATACAATAGTCTCCAATAGAATACACTGGTCTCCAATAGAATACACTGGTATCCAATAGAATACACTGGTCTCCAATAGAATACACTGGTCTCCAATAGAATACACTGGTATCCAATTGAATACACTGGTCTCCAATAGAATACACTGGTCTCCAATAGAATACACTAGTCTCCAATAGAATACACTGGTCTCCAATAGAATACACTGGTGTCCAATAGAGGAAAAACAAAGGAGGGCACATCAATTCAATTCAATTCAATTAATTTAAAGGGGCTTTACTGGCATGGGAAACATGTGTGAACATTGCCAAAGCAATGCGTCTGGCTGTCTGTCTGTCTGTCTGTCTGTCTGTCTGTCTGTCTGTCTGTCTGTCTCTCTGTCTCTCTCTCTCTCTCTCTCTCTCTATCAGTGCATCATTTCCACCATGTTATCTGGTGTGGAAGGGCTGCATATATTTCGCAGAGCAAGGGAGCAAGGGAAACAACTGCTTCAAGGTCTCAGAGCGAGTGACTTCACTGATTGAAACGCTATTAGAGTGCACCCTGCTAACTAGCTAGCCCTTTCACACCGGTTACACACACACCACTCTCCCACCATCACGAACACACACTTTCTAAAATCAAAACTCAAACACACACAATCACACCTGCCCATCATCCAACCTACACACTCATCTCCAAACACCAACTCAATGACAGACCTTGACCCTTCGCTCTATCTCTCTCTCTCTCTCTCCCCAGCGTTCCGCCACAATGAATGTCCAGACCCGGGGGTTCCAGTGAATGGGAAGAGGTTTGGCGAGAACCTTCAGCTGGGCAGCTCCATCTCCTTCCTGTGTGAGGAGGGCTTTGTCAAGACCCATGGCTCCCAGACTGTCTCCTGTATCCTGAAGGATGGAAACGTGGTCTGGGACAACGCTGTGCCACGCTGTGAAGGTAATCGTGTGAAGTACATTTTCCTAAATCTTTATCAGCAAGGTAAACACAGATTACTTTTTCTTTTTTGGGAAGTGAGGGGGGCGTTGGGGGCACCGTGAAAGCTATTTAAGATTCTATCAACTGGGTCTAATGCACTACGCAACCCAAGGTGAAATACTGCCAAAGTGATTGCTCTCTCAAACTATAAAATCACTGCAATGTTAACAATCCTGTCTCTATATCAAATGTTCCTGCCCTTTTAAACAGGGCCTGACACCTCCCTCCAAGACACCCAATCAGGATTTGCCGTAACCTGCTAGCCTCACTCTCCTTGTTCGAGTGATAAACCACCCCAGGGAGATACTGTACTTTAGCCCCCTGTTTATACAGTATCTCCCAAGCGGCACAGCGGTATAAGGCACTGCATCTCAGTGCTACAGACCCTGGTTCGATCCTGGGCTGTATCACAACCGGCTGTGACCGGGAGTCCTATAGGGCGGCGCACAATTGGCCCCGCGTCGTCTGTGTTATGGGAAGGTTTGGCTTGGTTTGTAAAATATTAATTTGTTCATTACTGACTTGTTAAATCCGAGAGCTAAGTATGAATGTATATCTGATAATGCAAGCTAGCGCTAAAGCCATTTCCAAACCCGTTTTGGAGATTTCTGGTATATTATCAAAATAAATAAATCAGGGTATGTTTTTGGAATTGTCCAGCCATTGTTACCTGATTTTAGTACAACTTTGGAAATTAATGTTGATTTTTTTTTTTAATCCCTTAAACTTTTTAGTCTGTTGAAACTTCTTACGGCTGAAATCCCGTTAACGGGATTATATGACAACAGCCAGTGAAAGTGCAGGACGCCAAATACAAAACAACAGAAATCTCATAATTAAAATTCCTCAAGCATACAAGTATTTTATACCATTTTAAAGGTAATCTTGTTGTTAATCCCACCGCAGTGTCCAATTTCAAATAGGCTTTACAGCGAAAGCTCCACAAGCGATTATGTTAGGTCACCACCAAGTCACTGAAAAACCCAGCCATTTTTCAGCCAAAGAGTAGAGTCACAAAAATCAGAAATAGAGATAAAATGAATCACTAACCTTTGATGATCTTCATCACATAACTCATAGGACTTCATGTTACACAATACATGTATGTTTTGTTCGATAAAGTTCATATTTATATAAAAAAAATCTCAGTATACGTCGGCGCGTTATGTTCAGTAGTTCCAAAATCATCCGGTGATTTTGCAGAGAGCCACATCAATTTACAGAAATACTCATAATAAATGTTGATGAAAATACAAGTGTTATACATGGTAATATAGATAAACTTCTCCTTAATGCAACCGCTGTGTCAGATGTATATGCAATAATAAAAAGCTTTACGGAAAAGTACGGCTCTCAAAGAACCAACAAGCCAAAAAGATATCTGCCATATTGTGCAGTCAACAGAAGTCAGAAATGACATTATAAATATTCACTTACCTTTGATGATCTTCATCGGAATGCACTCCCAGGAATCCCAGTTCCACAATAAATGTTTGATTTGTTTGATAATGTCCATAAGTTATGTCCAAATAGCTACTTTTGTTAGCACGTTTGGTTATCAAATCGAATCTCACGAAGTGCGTTCACTAGTTGCAGACGAAATGTCAAAAAGTTCCTTTACAGTCCGTAGAAACATGTCAAACGAAGTATAGAATCAATCTTTAGGATATTTTTAACATAAATCTTCAATAATGTTCCAACCGGAGAATTCCTTTGTCTTCAGAAAAGCAAAGGGAACGGGAGATACCTATCATGTGAATGCGCGTTACCAGCTTGTGGCTGCTAGCAGACCTGACTCATTCCCCTCTCATTCAGCCCCCCTTCACAGTAGAAGCCCCCCAAAAAGTTTGTAAAGACGGTTGACATCTAGTGGATGCCTTAGGAAGTGCAACATAACCAATATCCCACCGCATTTTCAATAGGGGCTGAGTTGAAAATCGACCAACCTCAGATTTCTGACTTCCTGGTTGAAATTTTTCTCAGGTGTTTGCCTGCCATATGAGTTATGTTATACTCACACACATCATTCAAACAGTTTTAGAAATTTCAGAGTTGTTTCTATCCAAATAATATGCATATATTAGCAAATGCGACTGAGTAGCAGGCAGTTTACTCTGGGCACCTTATTCATCCAAGCTACTCAATACTGCCCCCAGCCATTAGAAGTTTTTAGGAACACATTCTTATTTACAATGACTGCCTAGGAACAGTGGGTTAATTGCCTTGTTCAGGGGCAGAACGACAGATTTGAACCTTATCAGCTCGGGGATTCAATCTAGCAAGCTTTCAGTTACTAGTCCAACGCTTTAACCACGAGGCTACCTGCTGGTTACTGGCCCAACACTCTAACCACTAGGCTACCTGCTGGTTACTGGCCCAACGCTCTAACCACTAGGCTACCTGCTGGTTACTGGCCCAACACTCTAACCACTAGGCTACCTGCTGGTTACTGGCCCAACACTCTAACCACTAGGCTACCTGCTGGTTACTGGCCCAACACTCTAACCACTAGGCTACCTGCTGGTTACTGGCCCAACACTCTAACCACTAGGCTACCTCCTGGTTACTGGCCCAACGCTCTAACCACTAGGCTACCTGCTGGTTACTGGCCCAACACTCTAACCACTAGGCTACCTCCTGGTTACTGGCCCAACGCTCTAACCACTAGGCTACCTGCTGGTTACTGGCCCAACGCTCTAACCACTAGACTACCTCCTGGTTACTGGCCCAACGCTCTAACCACTAGGCTACCTGCTGGTTACTGGCCCAATGCTCTAACCTCCAGGCAACTAGACTGTCACTGCTTCCTGTTCACAAGAGATTTCGATATGTAGCTCAATATCAAAACACAGGTTTAACGTGCCCACATCAATAACCAAAATGCAAAAACACTTTGTGATATATTGAAAAACATAAAATGTACTATCGACACATACATGTGCAACAATAGTAATAATAACAGTATATAAACTGCACATGCAGACAAGTGGCAATAAATCACTGATATTGATTATGGGGGAAATCGGGTTGACAGACAGACATACAGACAGATAGACAGACAGACAGACAGACAGACAGACAGACAGACAGACAGACCGTGTTACGTGTTACGAGTCAATGTGGAGGCTATATACAGGGTATTACGGTACAGAGTCAATGTGGAGGCTATATACAGGGTATTACGGTACAGAGTCAGTGTGGAGGCTATATACAGGGTGTTACGGTACAGTGTCAATGTGGAGACTATATACAGGGTGTTACGGTACAGAGTCAATGTGGAGGCTATATACAGGGGGTACCGGTACAGAGTCAATGTGGAGGCTATATACAGGGTGTACCGGTACAGAGTCAATGTGGAGACTATATACAGGGGGTACCGGTACAGAGTCAATGTGGAGGCTATATGCAGGGTGTACCGGTACAGAGTCAATGTGGAGACTATATACAGGGTATTACGGTACAGAGTCAATGTGGAATTTGTTGGAGACAGTTATCTAAATTCTAGAATGTTGGATGGAGATTCTGGGAGGCGGGAACAAATCAGTGGTTTGTTATTTAACTTCAACGAATCAAGACCTGGATATCAACATTGGATATCAACACTGGTTGGTTGTTAATTAAGTACATTGCATTTCGAGGTTAGGTTTGGGAGACTATTCAGGATCGAGAGAAAGATGAACGGAGCAAAGTACAGAGAGATCCTTTATGAAAACCTGCTCCAGAGTGCTCAGGACCTTAGACTGGGGTGAAGGTTCACCTTCCAACAGGACAATGACCCTAAGCACACAGCCAAGACAATGCAGGAGTGGATTTGGGACAAGTCTCTGAATGTCCTTGAGTGGCCCAGCCAGAGCCCAGACTTGAACCCGATCGAATGTCGCTGGAGAGACCTGAAAATAGCTGTTCAGCGATGCTCCCTATACAACCTGACAGAGCTTGAGAAACTGCCCAAATACATGTTTGCCAAGCTTATAGTGTCATTCCCAAGATGACTTAAGACTGTAATTGCTGCCGAAGGTGCTTCAACAAACTACTGAGTACATTTCTAAAAAGATGTGTTTGCTTTGTCATTATGGGGTATTGTGTGTAGATTGATGAGGATTTTAGAATAAGGCTGTAAGTTAACAACGTGGAAAAAAAAGTCAAAGGGTTCTGAATTCTTTCCGAATGAGCTGTAAAATGATAGTTTGACTCTGAAATCGATGTACATGGTGTGCGGCCATCAACTGTTATTCAGAGAGCCCTCCAGAGTTTCATGTGCCACTCAGTTTTATGTGGTGAAAATGCAAGCTTGTGAAATGTAGTATCACGTTTTGTCCACCATAGGGACATTTGTGTAATATAACATAATTAAAGGTATACTTAAGTATTTGGGGATTTCCTACATATCCAGTCAGACAAACTCATGGACACCACTTGAATGTCTCTGCATGCAGTTTGAAGGAAATTGAAGTTAGCATATTGTTAGCTTAGCGGAATTGATGGAAGTCTATGGGTATCTTCTAGCCAACTCCTCTCAAACGCAGAGAAACATACTTTCTAACTTCTCCAAAGCTGGCTGTTTTGTCATTTATATTGTAAAGTTATACATCAAAGTTATTATCAATATTTTATACATTTGTACATTTGTTAATTTTTGCCGATCGTGAGAAGAAGCAAGATTCTATCAACTTCCTCATTTACTTTGGGTTCTGACTGCCCTCTCTTTCCGTGAGACTTTGTGTTATTTAAAAAAAAAAAAAATCCTGGGAGGCAGCCAACTGTTGCGTATTCTCGTAGCTAAAGTAGCTAGTTTGATTGCTTACTGACAAATCATCATAATAACCTTTAATAAATCACGTCAGACTTTGAGGTAGAACGCAATATTTATTAGAGACAGAATGTACTGAGGATGAACCTGTACAGTTGGACGCTGAACAAGCACAGAGGGTGGCTGAATATAAGCAGAGCCGGTAGACGGGCTACCAGGAGCGGTGGCGACAGCCAGGTCTGAGGGGGACGGTGGGGTATGTCAAGTGGGACTTGTTACTTCCGTCGATGTTCTTCTACGGCGAAGAAAAGCAGCGCACCAAGAGACCGTCTAACAAACCCTGAGGACTTTTCAGCTCATCCATCCTGGAGAGACATTCTTCTGTCTCAAAAATAAACTGGACCGAATGGACCGAATGGACCTGCTGTACCGGATGGACCTGATGGACCGGATAGACCTGCTGTACCGGATGGACCTGCTGTACCGGATGGACCTGATGGACCGGATAGACCTGCTGTACCGGATGGACCTGATGGATCGGATAGACCTGCTGTACCGGATGGACCTGCTGTACCGGATGGACCTGATGGACCTGATGGACCCTATGGACCCGATGAACCTGATGAACCCTATGGACCTGATGAACCCTATGGACCTGCTGTACCGGATGGACCTGATGGATCGGATAGACCTGCTGTACCGGATGGACCTGCTGTACCGGATGGACCTGATGGACCTAATGGACCCTATGGACCCGATGAACCTGATGAACCCTATGGACCTGATGAACCCTATGGACCTGCTGTACCGGATGGACCTGATGGACCTAATGGACCCTATGGACCCGATGAACCTGATGAACCCTATGGACCTGATGAACCCTATGGACCTGCTGTACCGGATGGACCTGATGGACCGGATAGACCTGCAGTACCGGATGGACCTGCTGTACCGGATGGACCTGATGGACCTGATGGACCCTATGGACCCGATGAACCTGATGAACCCTATGGACCTGATGAACCCTATGGACCGGATGGACCTGATGGACCGGATGGACCTGCTGTACCGGATGGACCTGATGGACCGGATGGACCTGATGAACCCTATGGACCCTATGGACCCGATGAACCTGATGAACCCTATGGACCTGATGAACCTGATGAACCTGATGAACCTGATGGACCTGATGGACCCTATGGACCCGATAAACCTGATGAACCCTATGGACCTGATGAACCTGATGAACCTGATGAACCTGATGGACCTGATGAACCTGATGGACCGGATAGACCTGCTGTACCGGATGGACCTGATGGACCGGATGGACCTCATGAACCTGAACCTGGACCAAGTGACATTCCTGCTTGTCCCCAGCACACAGTAACAACATAGGAAGAAGATCATCAATTATTAACTTATGTAGATGTAATAGTTATGTCGATGTAATAGTTATGTAGATGTAATAGTTATGTTGATGTAATAGTTATGTAGATGGTATGTAGATGTAATAGTTATGTAGATGTTATAGTTATGTTGATGTAATAGTTATGTAGATGTAATAGTTATGTTGATGTAGTAGTTATGTAGATGGTATGTAGATGTTATAGTTATGTAGATGTTATGTAGATGTAATAGTTATGTTGATGTAATAGTTATGTAGATGTAATAGTTATGTTGATGTAATAGTTATGTAGATGGTATGTAGATGTTATAGTTATGTTGATTTAATAGTTATGTAGATGGTATGTAGATGTTATAGTTATGTAGATGTTATAGTTATGTTGATGTAATAGTTATGTAGATGTAATAGTTATGTAGATGTAATAGTAATGTAGATGTTATGTAGATGTTATAGTTATGTCGATGTAATAGTTATGTCGATTTATAACCTATATAGATTTATTACGTACAGTGCCTTGCGAAAGTATTCGGCCCCCTTGAACTTTGCGACCTTTTGCCACATTTCAGGCTTCAAACATAAAGATATAAAACTGTATATTTTTTGTGAAGAATCAACAACAAGTGGGACACAATCATGAAGTGGAACGACATTTATTGGATATTTCAAACTTTTTTAACAAATCAAAAACTGAAAAATTGGGCGTGCAAAATTATTCAGCCCCTTTACTTTCAGTGCAGCAAACTCTCTCCAGAAGTTCAGTGAGGATCTCTGAATGATCCAATGTTGACCTAAATGACTAATGATGATAAATACAATCCACCTGTGTGTAATCAAGTCTCCGTATAAATGCACCTGCACTGTGATAGTCTCAGAGGTCCGTTAAAAGCGCAGAGAGCATCATGAAGAACAAGGAACACACCAGGCAGGTCCGAGATACTGTTGTGAAGAAGTTTAAAGCCGGATTTGGATACAAAAATATTTCCCAAGCTTTAAACATCCCAAGGAGCACTGTGCAAGCGATAATATTGAAATGGAAGGAGTATCAGACCACTGCAAATCTACCAAGACCTGGCCGTCCCTCTAAACTTTCAGCTCATACAAGGAGAAGACTGATCAGAGATGCAGCCAAGAGGCCCATGATCACTCTGGATGAACTGCAGAGATCTACAGCTGAGGTGGGAGACTCTGTCCATAGGACAACAATCAGTCGTATATTGCACAAATCTGGCCTTTATGGTAGAGTGGCAAGAAGAAAGCCATTTCTTAAAGATATCCATAAAAAGTGTTGTTTAAAGTTTGCCACAAGCCACCTGGGAGACACACCAAACATGTGGAAGAAGGTGCTCTGGTCAGATGAAACCAAAATTGAACTTTTTGGCAACAATGCAAAACGTTATGTTTGGCGTAAAAGCAACACAGCTCATCACCCTGAACACACCATCCCCACTGTCAAACATGGTGGTGACAGCATCATGGTTTGGGCCTGCTTTTCTTCAGCAGGGACAGGGAAGATGGTTAAAATTGATGGGAAGATGGATGGAGCCAAATACAGGACCATTCTGGAAGAAAACCTGATGGAGTGTGCAAAAGACCTGAGACTGGGACAGAGATTTGTCTTCCAACAAGACAATGATCCAAAACATAAAGCAAAATCTACAATGGAATGGTTCAAAAATAAACATATCCAGGTGTTAGAATGGCCAAGTCAAAGTCCAGACCTGAATCCAATCGAGAATCTGTGGAAAGAACTGAAAACTGCTGTTCACAAATGCTCTCCATCCAACCTCACTGAGCTCGAGCTGTTTTGCAAGGAGGAATGGGAAAAAATTTCAGTCTCTCGATGTGCAAAACTGATAGAGACACACCCCAAGCGACTTACAGCTGTAATCGCAGCAAAAGGTGGCGCTACAAAGTATTAACTTAAGGGGGCTGAATAATTTTGCACGCCCAATTTTTCAGTTTTTGATTTGTTAAAAAAGTTTGAAATATCCAATAAATGTCGTTCCACTTCATGATTGTGTCCCACTTGTTGTTGATTCTTCACAAAAAAATACAGTTTTATATCTTTTTGTTTGAGGCCTGAAATGTGGCAAAAGGTCGCAAAGTTCAAGGGGGCCGAATACTTTCGCAAGGCACTGTATGTCGATTGATAACTGCACTCTGATCAAATCAAACTTTACCTTATGATTAGATCATTTGTATCTACAGTTGAAGTCAGAAGTTTACATACACCTTAGCCAAACACATTTAAACTCAGTTTTTCACAATTCCTGACATTTAATCCCAGTAAAAATACCCTGTTTTAGGTCAGTTAGGATCACCACTTTATTTTAATAATGTGAAAAGTCATAATAATAGTTGAGAGAATGATTGATTTCAGCTTTTTATTTCTTTCATCACATTCCCAGTGGGTCAGAAGTTTACACACACTCAAATTAGTATTTGGTAGCATTGCCTTTAAATTGTTTAACTTGGGTCAAATGTTTCGGGTAGCCTTCCACAAGCATGTGGGTGAATTTTGTCCCGTTCCTCCTGACAGAGCTGGTGTAACTGAGTCAGGTTTGTAGGCCACCTTGCTCTCGCACAACTTTGACGAGGGAACAGAAGAGGCCTTGCCTTCATGTATTGTTTGTGCCATTCATCAGAGTCTACATGAGATTCGAGGAGGCAGAGGATACGATGGGCCTGGACTTCACAGCCAGACATGGATAAACCAATGTTGTCAAATCTGTGTAATAGTTGACATTAGAACCAGTACCATCTGTTTTGGTACTGTCTACTACTAGTGATTCATTACAGTATGCCAGATTATAGTACTGTCTACTACTAGTGATTTATTACAGTATGCCAGTTTATAGTACCATCTGTTTTGGTACCGTCTACTACTAGTGATTCATTACAGTATGCCAGATTATAGTACTGTCTACTACTAGTGATTCATTACAGTATGCCAGATTATAGTACCATCTACTACTAGTGATTCATTACAGTATGTCAGGTTATAGTACCATCTACTACTAGTGATTCATTACAGTATGCCAGATTATAGTACTGTCTACTACTAGTGATTCATTACAGTATGCCAGATTATAGTACCATCTACTACTAGTGATTCATTACAGTATGCCAGATTATAGTACTGTCTACTACTAGTGATTCATTACAGTATGCTAGATTATACTACTGTCTACTACTAGTGATTCATTACAGTATGCCAGGTTATAGTACCATCTACTACTAGTGATTCATTACAGTATGCCAGATTATAGTACTGTCTACTACTAGTGATTAATTACAGTATGCCAGATTATAGTACCATCTACTACTAGTGATTCATTACAGTATGCCAGATTATAGTACTGTCTACTACTAGTGATTCATTACAGTATGCTAGATTATAGTACTGTCTACTACTAGTGATTCAATACAGTATGCCAGGTTATAGTACCATCTACTACTAGTGATTCATTACAGTATGCCAGATTATAGTTCCATCTGTTTTGGTACCATCTACTACTAGTGATTCATTACAGTATGCCAGGTTATAGTACTATCTACTACTAGTGATTTATTACAGTATGCCAGATTATAGTACTGTCTACTACTAGTGATTCATTACAGTATGCCAGATTATAGTACTGTCTACTACTAGTGATTCATTACAGTATGCCAGATTATAGTACAATCTACCACTAGTGATTCATTACAGTATGCCAGGTTATAGTACTATCAACTACTAGTGATTTATTACAGTATGCCATTTTATAGTACCATCTGTTTTGGTACCATCTACTACTAGTGATTAATTACAGTATGCCAGATTATAGTGCCATCTACTACTAGTGATTTATTACAGTATGCAAGATTATAGTACTGTCTACTACTAGTGATTCATTACAGTATGCCAGATTATATTGTATGAAACAGTATGCCAGGTTATAGTGTATGAAACAGTATACCAGGTTATAGAGTAGTGTATGAAACAGTATGCCAGGTTATAGAGTAGTGTATGAAACAGTATGCCAGGTTATAGAGTAGTGTATGAAACAGTATGCCAGGTTATAGAGTAGTGTATGAAACAGTATACCAGGTTATAGTGTATGAAACAGTATGCCAGGTTATAGAGTAGTGTATGAAACAGTATGCCAGGTTATAGAGTAGTGTATGAAACAGTATGCCAGGTTATAGAGTAGTGTATGAAACAGTATGCCAGGTTATAGAGTAGTGTATGAAACAGTATGCCAGGTTATAGAGTAGTGTATGAAACAGTATGCCAGGTTATAGAGTAGTATATGAAACAGTATACCAGGTTATAGTGTATGAAACAGTATGCCAGGTTATAGAGTAGTGTATGAAACAGTATGCCAGGTTATAGAGTAGTGTATGAAACAGTATGCCAGGTTATAGAGTAGTGTATGAAACAGTATGCCAGGTTATAGAGTAGTGTATGAAACAGTATGCCAGGTTATAGAGTAGTGTATGATACAGTATGCCAGGTTATAGAGTAGTGTATGAAACAGTATGCCAGGTTATAGAGTAGTGTATGAAACAGTATGCCAAGTTATAGAGTAATGTATAAAACAGTATACCAGGTTATAGAGTAGTGTATGAAACAGTATGCCAGGTTATAGAGTAGTGTATGAAACAGTATGCCAGGTTATAGTGTATGAAAAAGTATGCCAGGTTATAGAGTAGTGTATGAAACAGTATGCCAGGTTATAGTGTAGTGTATGAAACAGTATGCCAGGTTATAGTGTAGTGTATGAAACAGTATGCCAGGTTATAGTGTATGAAACAGTATGCCAGGTTATAGAGTAGTGTATGAAACAGTATGCCAGGTTATAGAGTAGTGTATGAAACAGTATGCCAGGTTATAGAGTAGTGTATGAAACAGTATGCCAGGTTATAGAGTAGTGTATGAAACAGTATGCCAGGTTATAGAGTAGTGTATGAAACAGTATGCCAGGTTATAGAGTAGTGTATGAAACAGTATGCCAAGTTATAGAGTAATGTATAAAACAGTATACCAGGTTATAGAGTAGTGTATGAAACAGTATGCCAGGTTATAGAGTAGTGTATGAAACAGTATGCCAGGTTATAGAGTAGTGTATGAAACAGTATGCCAGGTTATAGAGTAGTGTATGAAACAGTATACCAGGTTATAGTGTATGAAACAGTATGCCAGGTTATAGAGTAGTGTATGAAACAGTATGCCAGGTTATAGAGTAGTGTATGAAACAGTATGCCAGGTTATAGAGTAGTGTATGAAACAGTATGCCAGGTTATAGAGTAGTGTATGAAACAGTATGCCAGGTTATAGAGTAGTGTATGAAACAGTATGCCAGGTTATAGAGTAGTATATGAAACAGTATACCACAAATGCTCTCCATCCAACCTCACTGAGCTCGAGCTGTTTTGCAAGGAGGAATGGGAAAAAATTTCAGTCTCTCGATGTGCAAAACTGATAGAGACACACCCCAAGCGACTTACAGCTGTAATCGCAGCAAAAGGTGGCGCTACAAAGTATTAACTTAAGGGGGCTGAATAATTTTGCACGCCCAATTTTTCAGTTTTTGATTTGTTAAAAAAGTTTGAAATATCCAATAAATGTCGTTCCACTTCATGATTGTGTCCCACTTGTTGTTGATTCTTCACAAAAAAATACAGTTTTATATCTTTTTGTTTGAGGCCTGAAATGTGGCAAAAGGTCGCAAAGTTCAAGGGGGCCGAATACTTTCGCAAGGCACTGTATGTCGATTGATAACTGCACTCTGATCAAATCAAACTTTACCTTATGATTAGATCATTTGTATCTACAGTTGAAGTCAGAAGTTTACATACACCTTAGCCAAACACATTTAAACTCAGTTTTTCACAATTCCTGACATTTAATCCCAGTAAAAATACCCTGTTTTAGGTCAGTTAGGATCACCACTTTATTTTAATAATGTGAAAAGTCATAATAATAGTTGAGAGAATGATTGATTTCAGCTTTTTATTTCTTTCATCACATTCCCAGTGGGTCAGAAGTTTACACACACTCAAATTAGTATTTGGTAGCATTGCCTTTAAATTGTTTAACTTGGGTCAAATGTTTCGGGTAGCCTTCCACAAGCATGTGGGTGAATTTTGTCCCGTTCCTCCTGACAGAGCTGGTGTAACTGAGTCAGGTTTGTAGGCCACCTTGCTCTCGCACAACTTTGACGAGGGAACAGAAGAGGCCTTGCCTTCATGTATTGTTTGTGCCATTCATCAGAGTCTACATGAGATTCGAGGAGGCAGAGGATACGATGGGCCTGGACTTCACAGCCAGACATGGATAAACCAATGTTGTCAAATCTGTGTAATAGTTGACATTAGAACCAGTACCATCTGTTTTGGTACTGTCTACTACTAGTGATTCATTACAGTATGCCAGATTATAGTACTGTCTACTACTAGTGATTTATTACAGTATGCCAGTTTATAGTACCATCTGTTTTGGTACCGTCTACTACTAGTGATTCATTACAGTATGCCAGATTATAGTACTGTCTACTACTAGTGATTCATTACAGTATGCCAGATTATAGTACCATCTACTACTAGTGATTCATTACAGTATGTCAGGTTATAGTACCATCTACTACTAGTGATTCATTACAGTATGCCAGATTATAGTACTGTCTACTACTAGTGATTCATTACAGTATGCCAGATTATAGTACCATCTACTACTAGTGATTCATTACAGTATGCCAGATTATAGTACTGTCTACTACTAGTGATTCATTACAGTATGCTAGATTATACTACTGTCTACTACTAGTGATTCATTACAGTATGCCAGGTTATAGTACCATCTACTACTAGTGATTCATTACAGTATGCCAGATTATAGTACTGTCTACTACTAGTGATTAATTACAGTATGCCAGATTATAGTACCATCTACTACTAGTGATTCATTACAGTATGCCAGATTATAGTACTGTCTACTACTAGTGATTCATTACAGTATGCTAGATTATAGTACTGTCTACTACTAGTGATTCAATACAGTATGCCAGGTTATAGTACCATCTACTACTAGTGATTCATTACAGTATGCCAGATTATAGTTCCATCTGTTTTGGTACCATCTACTACTAGTGATTCATTACAGTATGCCAGGTTATAGTACTATCTACTACTAGTGATTTATTACAGTATGCCAGATTATAGTACTGTCTACTACTAGTGATTCATTACAGTATGCCAGATTATAGTACTGTCTACTACTAGTGATTCATTACAGTATGCCAGATTATAGTACAATCTACCACTAGTGATTCATTACAGTATGCCAGGTTATAGTACTATCAACTACTAGTGATTTATTACAGTATGCCATTTTATAGTACCATCTGTTTTGGTACCATCTACTACTAGTGATTAATTACAGTATGCCAGATTATAGTGCCATCTACTACTAGTGATTTATTACAGTATGCAAGATTATAGTACTGTCTACTACTAGTGATTCATTACAGTATGCCAGATTATATTGTATGAAACAGTATGCCAGGTTATAGTGTATGAAACAGTATACCAGGTTATAGAGTAGTGTATGAAACAGTATGCCAGGTTATAGAGTAGTGTATGAAACAGTATGCCAGGTTATAGAGTAGTGTATGAAACAGTATGCCAGGTTATAGAGTAGTGTATGAAACAGTATACCAGGTTATAGTGTATGAAACAGTATGCCAGGTTATAGAGTAGTGTATGAAACAGTATGCCAGGTTATAGAGTAGTGTATGAAACAGTATGCCAGGTTATAGAGTAGTGTATGAAACAGTATGCCAGGTTATAGAGTAGTGTATGAAACAGTATGCCAGGTTATAGAGTAGTGTATGAAACAGTATGCCAGGTTATAGAGTAGTATATGAAACAGTATACCAGGTTATAGTGTATGAAACAGTATGCCAGGTTATAGAGTAGTGTATGAAACAGTATGCCAGGTTATAGAGTAGTGTATGAAACAGTATGCCAGGTTATAGAGTAGTGTATGAAACAGTATGCCAGGTTATAGAGTAGTGTATGAAACAGTATGCCAGGTTATAGAGTAGTGTATGATACAGTATGCCAGGTTATAGAGTAGTGTATGAAACAGTATGCCAGGTTATAGAGTAGTGTATGAAACAGTATGCCAAGTTATAGAGTAATGTATAAAACAGTATACCAGGTTATAGAGTAGTGTATGAAACAGTATGCCAGGTTATAGAGTAGTGTATGAAACAGTATGCCAGGTTATAGTGTATGAAAAAGTATGCCAGGTTATAGAGTAGTGTATGAAACAGTATGCCAGGTTATAGTGTAGTGTATGAAACAGTATGCCAGGTTATAGTGTAGTGTATGAAACAGTATGCCAGGTTATAGTGTATGAAACAGTATGCCAGGTTATAGAGTAGTGTATGAAACAGTATGCCAGGTTATAGAGTAGTGTATGAAACAGTATGCCAGGTTATAGAGTAGTGTATGAAACAGTATGCCAGGTTATAGAGTAGTGTATGAAACAGTATGCCAGGTTATAGAGTAGTGTATGAAACAGTATGCCAGGTTATAGAGTAGTGTATGAAACAGTATGCCAAGTTATAGAGTAATGTATAAAACAGTATACCAGGTTATAGAGTAGTGTATGAAACAGTATGCCAGGTTATAGAGTAGTGTATGAAACAGTATGCCAGGTTATAGAGTAGTGTATGAAACAGTATGCCAGGTTATAGAGTAGTGTATGAAACAGTATACCAGGTTATAGTGTATGAAACAGTATGCCAGGTTATAGAGTAGTGTATGAAACAGTATGCCAGGTTATAGAGTAGTGTATGAAACAGTATGCCAGGTTATAGAGTAGTGTATGAAACAGTATGCCAGGTTATAGAGTAGTGTATGAAACAGTATGCCAGGTTATAGAGTAGTGTATGAAACAGTATGCCAGGTTATAGAGTAGTATATGAAACAGTATACCAGGTTATAGTGTATGAAACAGTATGCCAGGTTATAGAGTAGTGTATGAAACAGTATGCCAGGTTATAGAGTAGTGTATGAAACAGTATGCCAGGTTATAGAGTAGTGTATGAAACAGTATGCCAGGTTATAGAGTAGTGTATGAAACAGTATGCCAGGTTATAGAGTAGTGTATGATACAGTATGCCAGGTTATAGAGTAGTGTATGAAACAGTATGCCAGGTTATAGAGTAGTGTATGAAACAGTATGCCAAGTTATAGAGTAATGTATAAAACAGTATACCAGGTTATAGAGTAGTGTATGAAACAGTATGCCAGGTTATAGAGTAGTGTATGAAACAGTATGCCAGGTTATAGTGTATGAAAAAGTATGCCAGGTTATAGAGTAGTGTATGAAACAGTATGCCAGGTTATAGTGTAGTGTATGAAACAGTATGCCAGGTTATAGTGTAGTGTATGAAACAGTATGCCAGGTTATAGTGTATGAAACAGTATGCCAGGTTATAGAGTAGTGTATGAAACAGTATGCCAGGTTATAGAGTAGTGTATGAAACAGTATGCCAGGTTATAGAGTAGTGTATGAAACAGTATGCCAGGTTATAGAGTAGTGTATGAAACAGTATGCCAGGTTATAGAGTAGTGTATGAAACAGTATGCCAGGTTATAGAGTAGTGTATGAAACAGTATGCCAAGTTATAGAGTAATGTATAAAACAGTATACCAGGTTATAGAGTAGTGTATGAAACAGTATGCCAGGTTATAGAGTAGTGTATGAAACAGTATGCCAGGTTATAGTCTATGAAACAGTATGCCAGGTTATAGAGTAGTGTTTGAAACAGTATGCCAGGTTATAGTGTATGAAACAGTATGCCAGGTTATAGAGTAGTGTATGAAACAGTATGCCAGGTTATAGAGTAGTGTATGAAACAGTATGCCAGGTTATAGAGTAGTGTATGAAACAGTATGCCAGGTTATAGTGGAGTGTATGAAACAGTATGCCAGGTTATAGTGTATGAAACAGTATGCCAGGTTATAGAGTAGTGTATGAAACAGTATGCCAGGTTATAGAGTAGTGTATGAAACAGTATGCCAGGTTATAGAGGAGTGTATGAAACAGTATGCCAGGTTATAGAGTAGTGTATGAAACAGTATGCCAGGTTATAGAGTAGTGTATGAAACAGTATGCCAGGTTATAGAGTAGTATATGAAACAGTATACCAGGTTATAGTGTATGAAACAGTATGCCAGGTTATAGAGTAGTGTATGAAACAGTATGCCAGGTTATAGAGTAGTGTATGAAACAGTATGCCAGGTTATAGAGTAGTGTATGAAACAGTATGCCAGGTTATAGAGTAGTGTATGAAACAGTATGCCAGGTTATAGAGTAGTGTATGATACAGTATGCCAGGTTATAGAGTAGTGTATGAAACAGTATGCCAGGTTATAGAGTAGTGTATGAAACAGTATGCCAGGTTATAGAGTAGTGTATGAAACAGTATACCAGGTTATAGTGTATGAAACAGTATGCCAGGTTATAGTGTAGTGTATGAAACAGTATGCCAGGTTATAGTGTATGAAACAGTATGCCAGGTTATAGAGTAGTGTATGAAACAGTATACCAGGTTATAGAGTAGTGTATGAAACAGTATGCCAGGTTATAGAGTAGTGTATGAAACAGTATGCCAGGTTATAGTGTAGTGTATGAAACAGTATGCCAGGTTATAGTGTAGTGTATGAAACAGTATGCCAGGTTATAGTGTATGAAACAGTATGTCAGGTTATAGAGTAGTGTATGAAACAGTATGCCAGGTTATAGAGTAGTGTATGAAACAGTATGCCAGGTTATAGAGTAGTGTATGAAACAGTATGCCAGGTTATAGAGTAGTGTATGAAACAGTATGCCAAGTTATAGAGTAATGTATAAAACAGTATACCAGGTTATAGAGTAGTGTATGAAACAGTATGCCAGGTTATAGAGTAGTGTATGAAACAGTATGCCAGGTTATAGTCTATGAAACAGTATGCCAGGTTATAGAGTAGTGTATGAAACAGTATGCCAGGTTATAGAGTAGTGTTTGAAACAGTATGCCAGGTTATAGTGTATGAAACAGTATGCCAGGTTATAGAGTAGTGTATGAAACAGTATGCCAGGTTATAGAGTAGTGTATGAAACAGTATGCCAGGTTATAGAGTAGTGTATGAAACAGCATGCCAGGTTATAGTGGAGTGTATGAAACAGTATGCCAGGTTATAGTGTATGAAACAGTATGCCAGGTTATAGAGTAGTGTATGAAACAGTATGCCAGGTTATAGAGTAGTGTATGAAACAGTATGCCAGGTTATAGAGTAGTGTATGAAACAGTATGCCAGGTTATAGAGTAGTGTATGAAACAGTATGCCAGGTTATAGAGTAGTGTATGAAACAGTATGCCAGGTTATAGAGTAGTGTATGAAACAGTATGCCAGGTTATAGAGTAGTGTATGAAACAGTATGCCAGGTTATAGAGTAGTGTATGAAACAGTATGCCAGGTTATAGAGTAGTATATGAAACAGTATACCAGGTTATAGTGTATGAAACAGTATGCCAGGTTATAGAGTAGTGTATGAAACAGTATGCCAGGTTATAGAGTAGTGTATGAAACAGTATGCCAGGTTATAGAGTAGTGTATGAAACAGTATGCCAGGTTATAGAGTAGTGTATGAAACAGTATGCCAGGTTATAGAGTAGTGTATGATACAGTATGCCAGGTTATAGAGTAGTGTATGAAACAGTATGCCAGGTTATAGAGTAGTGTATGAAACAGTATGCCAAGTTATAGAGTAATGTATAAAACAGTATACCAGGTTATAGAGTAGTGTATGAAACAGTATGCCAGGTTATAGAGTAGTGTATGAAACAGTATGCCAGGTTATAGTGTATGAAAAAGTATGCCAGGTTATAGAGTAGTGTATGAAACAGTATGCCAGGTTATAGTGTAGTGTATGAAACAGTATGCCAGGTTATAGTGTAGTGTATGAAACAGTATGCCAGGTTATAGTGTATGAAACAGTATGCCAGGTTATAGAGTAGTGTATGAAACAGTATGCCAGGTTATAGAGTAGTGTATGAAACAGTATGCCAGGTTATAGAGTAGTGTATGAAACAGTATGCCAGGTTATAGAGTAGTGTATGAAACAGTATGCCAGGTTATAGAGTAGTGTATGAAACAGTATGCCAGGTTATAGAGTAGTGTATGAAACAGTATGCCAAGTTATAGAGTAATGTATAAAACAGTATACCAGGTTATAGAGTAGTGTATGAAACAGTATGCCAGGTTATAGAGTAGTGTATGAAACAGTATGCCAGGTTATAGAGTAGTGTATGAAACAGTATGCCAGGTTATAGAGTAGTGTATGAAACAGTATACCAGGTTATAGTGTATGAAACAGTATGCCAGGTTATAGAGTAGTGTATGAAACAGTATGCCAGGTTATAGAGTAGTGTATGAAACAGTATGCCAGGTTATAGAGTAGTGTATGAAACAGTATGCCAGGTTATAGAGTAGTGTATGAAACAGTATGCCAGGTTATAGAGTAGTGTATGAAACAGTATGCCAGGTTATAGAGTAGTATATGAAACAGTATACCAGGTTATAGTGTATGAAACAGTATGCCAGGTTATAGAGTAGTGTATGAAACAGTATGCCAGGTTATAGAGTAGTGTATGAAACAGTATGCCAGGTTATAGAGTAGTGTATGAAACAGTATGCCAGGTTATAGAGTAGTGTATGAAACAGTATGCCAGGTTATAGAGTAGTGTATGATACAGTATGCCAGGTTATAGAGTAGTGTATGAAACAGTATGCCAGGTTATAGAGTAGTGTATGAAACAGTATGCCAAGTTATAGAGTAATGTATAAAACAGTATACCAGGTTATAGAGTAGTGTATGAAACAGTATGCCAGGTTATAGAGTAGTGTATGAAACAGTATGCCAGGTTATAGTGTATGAAAAAGTATGCCAGGTTATAGAGTAGTGTATGAAACAGTATGCCAGGTTATAGTGTAGTGTATGAAACAGTATGCCAGGTTATAGTGTAGTGTATGAAACAGTATGCCAGGTTATAGTGTATGAAACAGTATGCCAGGTTATAGAGTAGTGTATGAAACAGTATGCCAGGTTATAGAGTAGTGTATGAAACAGTATGCCAGGTTATAGAGTAGTGTATGAAACAGTATGCCAGGTTATAGAGTAGTGTATGAAACAGTATGCCAGGTTATAGAGTAGTGTATGAAACAGTATGCCAGGTTATAGAGTAGTGTATGAAACAGTATGCCAAGTTATAGAGTAATGTATAAAACAGTATACCAGGTTATAGAGTAGTGTATGAAACAGTATGCCAGGTTATAGAGTAGTGTATGAAACAGTATGCCAGGTTATAGTCTATGAAACAGTATGCCAGGTTATAGAGTAGTGTTTGAAACAGTATGCCAGGTTATAGTGTATGAAACAGTATGCCAGGTTATAGAGTAGTGTATGAAACAGTATGCCAGGTTATAGAGTAGTGTATGAAACAGTATGCCAGGTTATAGAGTAGTGTATGAAACAGTATGCCAGGTTATAGTGGAGTGTATGAAACAGTATGCCAGGTTATAGTGTATGAAACAGTATGCCAGGTTATAGAGTAGTGTATGAAACAGTATGCCAGGTTATAGAGTAGTGTATGAAACAGTATGCCAGGTTATAGAGGAGTGTATGAAACAGTATGCCAGGTTATAGAGTAGTGTATGAAACAGTATGCCAGGTTATAGAGTAGTGTATGAAACAGTATGCCAGGTTATAGAGTAGTATATGAAACAGTATACCAGGTTATAGTGTATGAAACAGTATGCCAGGTTATAGAGTAGTGTATGAAACAGTATGCCAGGTTATAGAGTAGTGTATGAAACAGTATGCCAGGTTATAGAGTAGTGTATGAAACAGTATGCCAGGTTATAGAGTAGTGTATGAAACAGTATGCCAGGTTATAGAGTAGTGTATGATACAGTATGCCAGGTTATAGAGTAGTGTATGAAACAGTATGCCAGGTTATAGAGTAGTGTATGAAACAGTATGCCAGGTTATAGAGTAGTGTATGAAACAGTATACCAGGTTATAGTGTATGAAACAGTATGCCAGGTTATAGTGTAGTGTATGAAACAGTATGCCAGGTTATAGTGTATGAAACAGTATGCCAGGTTATAGAGTAGTGTATGAAACAGTATACCAGGTTATAGAGTAGTGTATGAAACAGTATGCCAGGTTATAGAGTAGTGTATGAAACAGTATGCCAGGTTATAGTGTAGTGTATGAAACAGTATGCCAGGTTATAGTGTAGTGTATGAAACAGTATGCCAGGTTATAGTGTATGAAACAGTATGTCAGGTTATAGAGTAGTGTATGAAACAGTATGCCAGGTTATAGAGTAGTGTATGAAACAGTATGCCAGGTTATAGAGTAGTGTATGAAACAGTATGCCAGGTTATAGAGTAGTGTATGAAACAGTATGCCAAGTTATAGAGTAATGTATAAAACAGTATACCAGGTTATAGAGTAGTGTATGAAACAGTATGCCAGGTTATAGAGTAGTGTATGAAACAGTATGCCAGGTTATAGTCTATGAAACAGTATGCCAGGTTATAGAGTAGTGTATGAAACAGTATGCCAGGTTATAGAGTAGTGTTTGAAACAGTATGCCAGGTTATAGTGTATGAAACAGTATGCCAGGTTATAGAGTAGTGTATGAAACAGTATGCCAGGTTATAGAGTAGTGTATGAAACAGTATGCCAGGTTATAGAGTAGTGTATGAAACAGCATGCCAGGTTATAGTGGAGTGTATGAAACAGTATGCCAGGTTATAGTGTATGAAACAGTATGCCAGGTTATAGAGTAGTGTATGAAACAGTATGCCAGGTTATAGAGTAGTGTATGAAACAGTATGCCAGGTTATAGAGTAGTGTATGAAACAGTATGCCAGGTTATAGAGTAGTGTATGAAACAGTATGCCAGGTTATAGAGTAGTGTATGAAACACAGCCGTCAGATCAATTGATCAGTTACATCTGAATACTGAAGGTCAATTGGTAAAAGCCAATAAAACACAGTGTCGGCATTTGTAATGACAATCGATGAAGTGGCGAAGACAATTAGTTATGTTTTTCTATATTTTTTTACAACACAATACAGATCACTGCATAATGAACCACCTGCAGTATTGACAAGGCATTCACATCAATGAGGAGACAAGGCACATTAGCAAGCAGGCATGTCAGCCTCATTTCACAGGCTGTTGATCAGGTTAGCCTCACATCACAGGCTGTTGTGTGATGACCAAGGTGTTTTCTGTTCTGTGTGATACACACAAGGGTTTATGCATGAACACACACACACACACACACACACACACACACACACACACACACACACACACACACACACACACACACACACACACACACACACACACACACACCTGCCTCCCCCTTCTCCCTTCCACCAAACCACCCCGTCAGTCTCTGGACTGATGTTTGACCTTGAGCTCCAGTAATTGTCAGCCATTTCCATGACGGCCTCCACCCCTGCTGAGGCTGACTGAAACAGAGTCCCAGTGATGTATTGTGTTAAACATGGACTTTGAAGATGAGCTATGAGGATAAGTGAACACATTGGACACATCCGTGACTATATAATAGACTGTCGCTTTTTCCCTCTTTCTCCCTCGCTCTTGTGTTCTTCTCACACCTCTCATCCCTCCTCTCCTCCTCCTCTCTTCCTCCCTCTCCCCCTCCATACCCTCCCTCTCCCCCTCCCTATCCTCCCTCTCCCCTTACCTAATCCCTCTTCTTCCCTCATCCCTCACCTCCTCTCCCCCTCCCCTCTTTTCCCACACCATCTACCCCCTCCTCTCCACCTCCCTCTTCCCATTCCCCCCTCTCCCCCTCCCTCTTCCCATTCCTCCCTCTCCCCCTCCCTATCCTCCCTCTCCCCTTCCCTATCCCTCTTCTTCCCTCATCCCTCACCTCCTCTCCCCCTCCCCTCTTTTCCCACACCATCTGCCCCCTCCTCTCCCCCTCCCTCTTCCCATTCCTCCCTCTCCCCCACCCTATCCTCCCTCTCCCCTTCCCTATCCCTCTTCTTCCCTCATCCCTCACCTCCTCTCCCCCTCCCCTCTTTTCCCACACCATCTGCCCCCTCCTCTCACCCTCCCTCTTCCCATTCCTCTCCTCTCTCCTCTCCCTTCCTCCCCTTCATCTCCCCCCCTCTCCTCCCCTGTTCCTCAGCTCAGTGTGGGGGTGATCTGAAGGCTCCTAGTGGAATCATCCTGTCCCCTGGTTGGCCAGAGCTCTATAAGGAGGCCCTTAACTGTGAGTGGGTCATCGAGGCTCCGCCAGGATACCCCATCAAGATCGTGTTTGATAAGTAAGTCAGGACACAACACTGTCTTCTTTTCTTTTCCTATCTCTACCCTTACTATCATTCATTCTGCCTCTCTCTCTCTCTCTCTCTCTCTCTTCCATCTTCTCCTACATTATTGTACTGTGTATTACTCTCTTTCTCTCTCTCGATGTCTCTCTCTCTCTCTCTCTCTCTCTCTCTCTCTCTCTCTCGATGTCTCTCTCTCTATCTCTCTCTCTCTCTCTCTCTCTCTCTCTCTCTCTCTCTCTCTTTCTGTCTCTCTCTGTCCCCCCTCCTCTCTCTCTCTCTCTCTCAATTTTCAATTCAATTCAAGGGGCTTTATTGGCATGGTAAACGTGTTAACATTGCCAAAGCAAGTGAGGTAGATAATATACAGTGTTGTAACAATGTACAAATGGTTAAAGTACACAAGGGAAATAAATACACATAAATATGGGTTGTATTTACAATGGTGTTTGTTCTTCACTGGTTGCCCTTTTCTTGTGGCAACAGGTCACAAATCTTGCTGCTGTGATGGCACACTGTGGAATTTCACCCAGTAGATATGGGAGTTTATCAAAATTGGATTTGTTTTCAAATTCTTTTTGGATCTGTGTAATCTGAGGGAAATATGTCTCTCTTATATGGTCATACATTGGACAGGAGGTTAGGAAGTACAGCTCAGTTTCCACCTCATTTTGTGGGCAGTGAGCACATAGCCTGTCTTCTCTTGAGAGCCATGTCTGTCTACGGCGGCTTTTCTCAATAGCAAGGCTATGCTCACTGAGTCTGTACATAGTCAAAGCTTTCCTTAGGTTTGGGTCAGTCACAGTCTCTGTCTCTCTCTCTGTCACTCTCTCGCTCTCTGTCTCTCTATCCCTCTCTCTCTCTCTCTCTCTGTCACTCTCTCGCTCTCTGTCTCTCTCTCACTCTCTCTCCCTCTCTCTCTCTCTCTCTCTCTCTGTCTCTCGCTCTCTGTCTCTCCCCCCCCTCTCTCTCTCTCTCTCTCTCTGCCTCTGCCTCTCTCTCTCTCTCTCTCTCTCTCTCTCTCTCTCTCTCTCTCTCTCTCTCTCTCTGTCTCTGTCTCTCTCTCTCTCTGTCTCTCTCTCTCTCTCTCTCTCTCTCTCTCTCTCTCTCTCTCTCTCTGTCTCTCTCTCTCTCTCTGTCTCTCTCTCTCTCTCTCTCTCAGGGCTCTAAAGTGTGACCATATTGCTCCTAAATATTTTGATGCGACCTGGATTTGTTTTATTTGGGGGCACCGCTGCACCTGTAAAATAATCACCCAGATAATAATTGTTACTAATGATGAGGCTTCGTTCTACCGCAGCATCCGAGCGCCATAGAGTCCTCTCTCTCCCGTGGCAGCTTGATTCCACACATACCAAGCGTCACCTCCCTGTCACTCAAGCATATTTCCTCCAGGCTTATTCTCTCAGCTGTACAACACATTGTTCCAAAACAAGAACGATGCTGCTTTCCACGTTGCTTCTGAATATGAATCCAGAAGTTTTCTCTATTCTACTATTAGTTGGGAAACACTGACCAGTACTTCGTTTTTACCCTGCCGTAACTCCTATCTAGCTGTTTCATATGATTCCTGCTGACCCATTGGTTGTTCCCTCAGATTCCTGCTGACCCATTGGTTGTTCCATCAGATTCCTGCTAACCCATTGGTTGTTCCCTCAGAATCCTGCTAACCCATTGGTTGTTCCCTCAGAATCCTGCTAACCCATTGGTTGTTCCCTCAGAATCCTGCTAACCCATTGGTTATTCCATCAGATTCCTGCTAACCTATTGGTTGTTCCCTCAGAATCCTGCTAACCCATTGGTTGTTCCCTCAGAATCCTGCTAACCCATTGGTTGTTCCCTCAGAATCCTGCTAACCCATTGGTTATTCCATCAGATTCCTGCTAACCCATTGGTTGTTCCCTCAGAATCCTGCTAACCCATTGGTTGTTCCCTCAGAATCCTGCTAACCCATTGGTTATTCCATCAGATTCCTGCTAACCCATTAGTTGTTCCCTCAGAATCCTGCTAACCCATTGGTTATTCCATCAGATTCCTGCTAACCCATTGGTTGTTCCATCAGAATCCTGCTAACCCATTGGTTATTCCATCAGATTCCTACTAACCCATTGGTTGTTACCTCAGAATCCTGCTAACCCATTGGTTATTCCATCAGATTCCTGCTAACCCATTGGTTATTCCATCAGATTCCTGCTAACCCATTGGTTGTTCCCTCAGAATCCTGCTAACCCATTGGTTATTCCATCAGATTCCTGCTAACCCATTGGTTATTCCATCAGATTCCTGCTAACCCATTGGTTATTCCATCAGATTCTTGCTAACCCATTGGTTGTTCCCTCAGAATCCTGCTAACCCATTGGTTATTCCATCAGATTCCTGCTAACCCATTGGTTATTCCATCAGATTCCTGCTAACCCATTGGTTGTTCCATCAGATTCCTGCTAACCCATTGGTTATTCCATCAGATTCCTGCTAACCCATTGGTTATTCCATCAGATTCCTGCTAACCCATTGGTTGTTCCCAAAGTTTTACAGTATATTGACCAGTGGCGGCTGGTGCCGTTTAATATGATGGAGGACAGTACAATTGTTTTATTAGAATGGCCTTATTTCTATTACAGCATTAACATCCATAGGTTTAGGCTACTACATTACACTCTAATTTTCCCTATGCCCATCATGAGGTTGCTACAACCTAGCCTATGAATGAAAGTTTACAGCGTAGGTGCAAACAGGTTGAGAGAAATTTGAGGTGACAGACAGTGACATTCAATGGCACATTGCAGACTCTTGCCTGCATCTAGCTGATCTAGGGTGTAATCATTAGTCCAACAGTATCACCTCTTATCTGCATCTAGCTGATCTAGGGTGTATTCATTCGTCCACCAGTTGCAGACAAGAGTTTCTATTGGACAAATTCAGGTATGTTTTTCCCCGCTTTGTTCCGTTTGCTTCTGTTCAAAAAAACGTTTTTTCGAACAGAATCGCCGGAATGAATACACCCCTGATCACAAGCAAACACAGTTCACTTTCATAGCAGCCACATACAAACAGCGTGGCCATTTTACTCGTTGTATAATTCCTTCTCCCATCTATGAGCTCTTCTCCTTCTCTTGTGGACTTCAGTGCACAACACATCAGCTGTCTGTGACCAGGCGAAAAAAACTGTCCAAGCCAAACCTTCGTATTATAACCGCTAACCGCTAAACACAGCCTACATCGTTGTCACCCTATTAGCTAACGTCATAGTCAACATAGCTACTAGAACCAACATGTTAGTAAACCTGCTACAATCATGCAGTACAGTGTACAATCTGCAATCAGCTTAGCAGAAACCAAAAGCGGTGTTGGATAGCCATAGCCAGCTAGCTAACCTTGCTTCCCTCTCTGTTTGAGCAGGCTAAACTAGCTAACCTTGCTTCCCTCTCTGTTTGAGCAGGCTAAACTAGCTAACCTTGCTTCCCTCTCTGTTTGAGCAGGCTAAACTAGCTAGCATAGCATCCCTCTCTGTTTGAGCAGGCTAAACTAGATAACCTTGCTTCCCTCTCTGTTTGAGCAGGCTAAACTAGCTAACCTTGCTTCCCTCTCTGTTTGAGCAGGCTAAACTAGCTAGCATAGCATCCCTCTCTGTTTGAGCAGGCTAAACTAGCTAACCTTGCTTCCCTCTCTGTTTGAGCAGGCTAAACTAGCTTGCATAGCATCCCTCTCTGTTTGAGCAGGCTAAACTAGATAACCTTGCTTCCCTCTCTGTTTGAGCAGGCTAAACTAGCTAGCATAGCATCCCTCTCTGTTTGAGCAGGCTAAACTAGATAACCTTGCTTCCCTCTCTGTTTGAGCAGGCTAAACTAGCTATCTGCATTTGCTAAGTAAGTGAATGTGAAGTGAAAAAAATTAGGATATACAGCTTTTTGTCTCTCTATTTTTCTCTTGCTTCTCCATCAGTTTAAAAAAATATATATAATTTGTTCAAAACTGTTCAACTATTGTCTTTCTCTCTTTGAGTCAGATACTCACCACATTGTATGCACTGCAGTGCTAGCTAGTAGCTTATGCTTTCAGTACTCGATTCATTCTCTGATCTTTTGATTGGGTGGAAAACATGTCAGTTCATGCTGTAAGAGCTCTGATAGGTTGGAGGATGTCCTCCAGAAGTTGTCATAATTACTGTGTAAGTCTAAAGAAGAGGATGAAAACCATGAGCTTCCTAGGTTTTGTAGTGAAGTCAATGTACCTAGAGGAGGATGGAAGCTAGCTGTCCTCCGGCTACACCATGGTGCTACCCTACAGAGTGCTGTTGAGGCTACTGTAGACCTTCTTTACAAAACATTGTGTTTTAATCAATTATTTGGTTACGTGAATATATTTAGCATCTCTTTTTTAAAGATTCACAATTTACATTTTTTTTATGAATTTCACTGAGGAGGATGGTCCCACAGATTCCTGTTAATCCATTGGATGTTCCCCAGATACTTGTTAAACCATTGGTTGTTCCCCTAGATTGCTCTTTGCCAATTGGTTGTTCCCCCAGATTGCTCTTCCTCCATTAGTTGTCCCATCGATTGCTGTTCACCCATTGGTTGTTCTCCCAGATTCCTGTTAACCAATTGGTTGTTCCCCCAGATTGCTGTTCCTCCATTAGTTGTCCCATCGATTGCTGTTCCTACATTAGTTGTCCCATCGATTGCTGTTCACCCATTGGTTGTTCTCCCAGATTCCTGTTAACCCATTGGTTGTTCCCCCAGGTTTCGTACTGAGGTAAACTATGACGTGCTGGAGGTGCGTGACGGGCGGTTCCCCTCGTCACCTCTGATTGGTAGCTACCAGGGTACCCAGGTGCCCCAGTTCCTCATCAGCACCTCCAACTTCCTGTTCCTCCTCTTCTCCACTGACAAAAGCCACTCGGACATCGGCTTCCGCATCCACTATGAGAGTAAGACTTTGTGTTTTTCTAGAACCAGTAGACATTGATGGGTCCAGAGCAACCATTAGAGGAACTCTGAAATGCTCCCTACCTTCCTCTCCTCACAGACAAAAAAATCATATTATGTTCCAGATTAGTTTGCTTGGCTTGACACAGAGCCCATCATTACAAATTATTGGTTTTGCTATTCCACTGTCAAAGTCATGCCAGGTCTGAGCTATAAACATGCCAGGTCCCTAACTGAGCTATAATCATGCCAGGTCCCTGACTGAGCTATAATCATGCCAGGTCCCTGACTGAGCTATAATCATGCCAGGTCCCTGACTGAGCTATAATCATGCCAGGTCCCTGACTGAGCTATAAACATGCCAGGTCCCTGACTGAGCTATAATCATGCCAGGTCCCTGACTGAGCCAGTGATAGGTGATATTAATGAGGTGGTATTAATGAGGTGATATTAATGAGGTGGTATTCATGAGGTGGTATTCATGAGGTGGTATTCATGAGGTGGTGTTCCTGAGGTGGTGTTCCTGAGGTGGTATTCATGAGGTGGTATTAATGAGGTGATATTAATGAGGTGGTATTAATGGGGTGGTATTAATGAGGTGGTGTTCCTGAGGTGGTATTAATGAGGTGGTATTAATGAGGTGGTATTAATGAGGTGGTATTAATGAGGTGATATTAATGAGGTGATATTAATGAGGTGATATTAATGAGGTGGTATTAATAATGAGGTGGTGTTCCTGAGGTGGTATTAATGAGGTGGTATTAATGAGGTGGTATTAATGAGGTGGTATTAATGAGGTGATATTAATGAGGTGGTATTAATGAGGTGGTGTTCCTGAGGTGATATTAATGAGGTGATATTAATGAGGTGATATTAATGAGGTGATATTAATGAGGTGGTATTAATGAGGTGGTATTACTGAGGTGGTATTCATGAGGTGGTATTAATGAGGTGATATTAATGAGGTGATATTAATGAGGTGATATTAATGAGGTGGTATTAATGAGGTGGTATTACTGAGGTGGTATTCATGAGGTGGTATTAATGAGGTGGTATTCATGAGGTGGTGTTCCTGAGGTGGTATTAATGAGGTGGTATTAATGAGATGGTATTAATGAGGTGGTATTAATGAGGTGATATTAATGAGGTGGTATTAATGAGGTGGTGTTCCTGAGGTGGTATTAATGAGGTGGTATTCATGAGATGGTATTAATGAGGTGGTATTAATGAGGTGGTATTAATGAGGTGGTGTTCCTGAGGTGGTATTCCTGAGGTGATATTAAAACCATCATCACTCCCTTTTCTCTATGCAGACATCTCAATCACAACATCCATATGTATTTAATAACTACAGGGTTGATTATATTGTAAGATGTTGCACATCGTCAGAAAACACACAGGGGCACATCGTCAGAAAACACACAGGGGCACATCGTCAGAAAACACACAGGGGCACATCGGCAGAAAACACACAGGGGCACATCGGCAGAAAACACACAGGGGCACATCGGCAGAAAACACACAGGGGCACATCGGCAGAAAACACACAGGGGCACATCGGCAGAAAACACACAGGGGCACATCGTCAGAAAACACACAGGTGCACATCGTCAGAAAACACACAGGGGCACATCGTCAGAAAACACACAGGTTTAAAACGATTTTATAAACATCATCGTTTTTTTTTAATCAACTCTCACCTTGTCATCAAAAGACGATGCAAACACACAATGGTGTTTTTAAAATCTTTTAAACCTGTGTGACTCAACATTAGTAACCCTTCGTCACAGCAGCAGTCTCTGCTTTAATAATTCACCGTGGCTACTGCACCACTCAGACAGAAACAGGACATGGTGTGTGGGGCAGAAACAGGGTAGGGTGTGTGGGACAGAAACAGGACAGGGTGTGTGGGGGAGAAACAGGACATGGTGTGTGGGGGAGAAACAGGACATGGTGTGTGGGGGAGAAACAGGACATGGTGTGTGGGGCAGAAACAGGACAGGGTGTGTGGGACAGAAACAGGACATGGTGTGTGGGGGAGAAACAGGACATGGTGTGTGGGGGAGAAACAGGACATGGTGTGTGGGGGAGAAACAAGACATGGTGTGTGGGACAGAAACAGGACATGGTGTGTGGGGCAGAAACAGGACATGGTGTGTGGGGCAGAAACAGGACATGGTGTGTGGGACAGAAACACGACAGGGTGTGTGGGGCAGAAACAGGACATGGTGTGTGGGACAGAAACAGGACAGGGTGTGTGGGACAGAAACAGGACATGATGTGTGGGGCTGAAACAGGACAGGGTGTGTGGGACAGAAACAGGACAGGGTGTGTGGGGCAGAAACAGGACAGGGTGTGTGGGGCAGAAACAGGGTAGGGTGTGTGGGACAGAAACAGGACATGGATTGTGGGGCAGAAACAGGGCATGGTGTGTGGGACAGACACAGGACATGGTGTGTGGGACAGAAACAGGACATGGTGTGTGGGACAGAAACAGGGTAGGGTGTGTGGGGCAGAAACAGGGTAGGGTGTGTAAGGCAGAAACAGGGTAGGGTGTGTGGGGCAGAAACAGGGTAGGATGTGTGGGGCAGAAACAGGACATGGTGTGTGGGGCAGAAACAGGACATGGTGTGTTACTCTGGTCTGTTACTCTGGTCTGTTAACTGGTCTGTTAACTGGTCTGTTACTCTGGTCTGTTACTCTGGTCTGTTACGCTAGTCTGTTACACTGGTCTGTTACTCTGGTCTGTTACTCTGGTCTGTTACACTGGTCTGTTACTCTGGTCTGTTACACTGGTCTGTTACTCTGGTCAATTACTCTGGTCTGTTACGCTGGTCTGTTATTCTGGTCAGTTAACTGGTCTGTTAGTCTGGTCTGTTACTCTGGTCTGTTACTCTGGTCTGTTACTCTGGTATGTTACACTGGTCTTTTACTCTGGTCTGTTACTCTGGTCTGTTAACGGGTCTGTTACTCTGGTCTGTTAAGCTGGTCTGTTACACTGGTCTGTTACACGGGTCTGTTACTCTGGTCAATTACTCTGGTCTGTTACTCTGGTCTGTTACTCTGGTCAGTTAACTGGTCTGTTAGTCTGGTCAATTACTCTGGTCTGTTACGCTGGTCTGTTACTCTGGTCTGTTAACTGGTCTGTTACTCTGGTCTGTTAACTGGTCTGTTACTCTGGTCAGTTACTCTGGTCTGTTAACTGGTCTGTTACTCTGGTCTGTTACACTGGTCAGTTAACTGGTCTGTTAGTCTGGTCAGTTACTCTGGTCTGTTACGCTGGTCTGTTACTCTGGTCTGTTAACTGGTCTGTTACTCTGGTCTGTTAACTGGTCTATTACTCTGGTCAGTTACTCTGGTCTGTTAACTGGTCTGTTACTCTGGTCTGTTACACTGGTCAGTTAACTGGTCTGTTAGTCTGGTCAGTTACTCTGGTCTGTTACTCTGGTCTGTTAACTGGTCTGTTAACTGGTCTGTTACTCTAGTCTGTTACACTGGTCTGTTACTCTGGTCTGTTACTCTGGTCAGTTAACTGGTCTGTTACTCTGGTCTGTTACTCTGGTCTGTTAACTGGTCTGTTACTCTGGTCTGTTTCACTGGTCTGTTACTCTAGTCTGTTACTCTGGTCTGTTAACTGGTCTGTTACTCTGGTCTGTTACACTGGTCTGTTACGCTGGTCTGTTATGTGGGTCCATTTGAGAGATGTGTTTACGCACTATTTCACCTGAAACACGTGTAACGTGGAGTGTGTGTGTGTGTGTGTTTGTGTGTGTGATAACCCCAGTGTGTGTGTGATAACCCCAGTGTGTGTGTAATAACCCTTGTGTGTGTGTAATAACCTGTGTGTGTGTGTGTGTGTGTGTGTGTGTGTGTGTGTGTGTGTGTGTGTGTGTGTGTGTGTGTGTGTGTGTGTGTGTGTGTGTGCGTGCGTGCGTGCGTGCATGCATGCATGTGTGTGCGTGTGTGTGTGATAACCCCAGTGTGTGTGTAATAACCTGTGTGTGTGTGTGTGTGTGTGTGTGTGTGTGTGTGTGTGTGTGTGTGTGTGTGTGTGTGTGTGTGCGTGCGTGCGTGCATGCATGCATGCATGTGTGTGCGTGTGTGTGTGATAACCCCAGTGTGTGTGTAATAACCTGTGTGTGTGTGTGTGTGTGCGTGTGTGTGTGTGTGTGTGTGTGTGTGTGTGTGTGTGTGTGTGTGTGTGTGTGTGTGTGTGTGTGTGTGTGTGCGTGCGTGTGTGTGTGCATGTGTGTGTGTGTGTGTGTGTGTAATAACCCTGAGTGTGTTTTCCTCCTCAGCTCTACAGCTACAGTCAGATCACTGTGTCGACCCTGGCATCCCCGTCAACGGCCAACGTCATGGCAACGACTTCTACGTAGGTGCCTTGGTAACGTTCAGCTGTGACGCGGGGTACTCCCTCAGCGACCCGGAACCCCTGGAGTGTGAACCAAACTTCCAGTGGAGTCGACCCCTGCCCAGCTGTGATGGTACGGCCCGATTCTGAATTCTGTTCACAAAATGAACCCCCCAGTTTAGCTCCCGGTTGAACTTGCCCTTATCAAACTGTAAAACTAGGATAAAAGTGTTGAAGTTGTCCTTCAGAGTTTATCTTCTTATTACACGTTTTAAGGCCAGGATTGATTTCTCTGTATCCTTCAGAAGGGCTACTAAACTGTATTGTAGAGCATGGTGAAACCTGGGTATATTACGCTAAGTGTAGTTCTAATAACTACCTACTTATTCAACATTAATCTTTCTGTCTCTCCCTCCCTCCCTCCCTCCCTCTCCCTCTCCTCCCCCTCCCTCTCTCTCCTCCCCCTCCCCTCCCCCTCCCCCTCCCTCTCCTCTCCCTCCCTCCCTCCCTGCCCCCCCCCCCCTCCCTCCCTCCCTCCCTCCCTCCCTCCCTCCCTCCCTCCCCCTCCCTCTCCTCTCCCCTCCCCTCCCCTCCCCTCCCCCTCCCTCTCCTCTCCCTCCCTCCCTCCCTGCCCCCCCCCCTCCCTCCCTCCCTCTCCTCCCTCCCTCTCCCTCTCTCTGCAGCGTTGTGTGGAGGTTATATTCAGGGTAACACCGGTACCATCCTCTCCCCTGGGTTTCCTGACTTCTATCCTCACAACCTCAACTGCACCTGGATGATAGAGTCCTCTCACGGGAAAGGTGAGCAGGGCCACTCCTGTCTAATTCAACTTCGCTGACACGGTCATTTCCCTTATCTGGTCCTATAGAGAACGGTAGGTCCTGTACATCCCTGCAGCACTGCAGCACTGCTAGCCAAGCCCAAGGCAGAATAGGCACTTTTCTATTCAAATCTCTATTAGTACTATTACCTATTCAAAAGTACTCAAACACATCCATGGACACAAACATGTTGTCTAATTCCCCTGGTGAAGGCTGTTTTCAGCTTTTTAAAACAGAAACGTGTTCTACTCATATTCTATTGTTCTCCCAGAGTAGCTGACCATCTGCTGCTCTCTCCTGTAGTAACCCACCAGGAAGTGTAGTTGACTCTTCTCTCTCTCTCTCCTGTAGTAACCCACCAGGAAGTGTATTTGACTCTTCTCTCTCTCCTCCCCCACCAGGAAGTGTAGTTGACTCTTCTCTCTCTCTTCTCCCCGACCAGGAAGTGTAGTTGACTCTTCTCTCTCTCTCTCTCTCTCTCTCTCTCTCTCTCTCTCTCTCCCCCTCTCTCTCTCTCTCTCTCTCTCTCTCTCTCTCTCTCTCTCCTCCCCAACCAGGAAGTGTATCTGACTCTTCTCTCTCCCTCATTCCTGCCCCACCAGGTGTCCAGTTCACCTTCCATACATTCCACCTAGAGTCTCCCCATGACCACCTGTTGGTGACAGAGAACGGCAGCTTCCCCGAGCCCCTGTGGAGACTAACGGGCTCAACACTGCCCCCCACCCTCAGTGCAGGCCTGTATGGGAACTACACCGCTCAGATACGCTTCCTCTCAGATTTCTCAGTCTCCTACGAGGGATTCAACATCACCTTCTCAGGTAGGGGTACAGGTTTAACTTAGCACGGCTCCTTATCCGGGCTCCAAGGACCATGAAATAGCATTTTAAGTCGTTACGGATTAAAACCGTGTGACATTTGGAATACTGAGAGAATACCTTATCGTGTTATACATTGTAAACAAATATGAGTCTCTGTGTGTATTTGTCACAGGGTTAGCCTTCCTTTCTGGCTAGACACACCATGAAACTAACAGTGCAAACATGAGGAGCAGTATCAGAATTGGCAACAGGTTATAAACATGAGGAGCAGTATCAGAATTGGCAACAGGTTATAAACATGAGGAGCAGTATCAGAATTGGCAACAGGTTATAAACATGAGGAGCAGTATCAGAATTGGCAACAGGTTATAAACATGAGGAGCAGTATCAGAATTGGCAACAGGTTATAAACATGAGGAGCAGTATCAGAATGGGCAACAGGTTATAAACATGAGGAGCAGTAGTAACAGGTGTACCAGTAGTATACAGAGCTCCATGTATATTAATGTAAATATATTAAATATTAATGTATATGATGAAATATTAGGTACCTCCTGATTGAGATATATTAATTTGTTGTCAGTTTTTGCCCCCCCCCCCCTCTTGCCTGTTCATTGTATTGTGGCAAGTGTGTTAGGATAAAGGCAGGAAGTTGGGCCTTCGGGGAAGGGAGTCCTTGCTAGATGCGGGAGC
This sequence comes from Oncorhynchus clarkii lewisi, assembly GCF_045791955.1. Classification (NCBI taxonomy): domain Eukaryota; kingdom Metazoa; phylum Chordata; class Actinopteri; order Salmoniformes; family Salmonidae; genus Oncorhynchus; species Oncorhynchus clarkii. The sequence continues at coordinate 71,308,881 of NC_092164.1, read as the reverse complement.
GGTATAGTTTTTTGACCATACAAACATACAGACAGGTCATAATATGTATTTTCCATATCAAGTATTCTCTGCTTTAGGTTGATTGGAGAATCATTTATTTGTCAGATATTAGAAGAATGAACATTTTTGTTGCACCATGTCCCTGGATGTCATTGAATGTTTGGCCGTTTGGAAACCTTGAGTGTGGACTGTATGGTACCAAACAACCCCGCTTCAGGCTTGGGCATTGGCTATGGTAAAGAGGACAGGAAGCCACTACATGTAGTAACAGGTATAACAGGTATAACAGGTGTACCAGTAGTAACAGGTATAACAGGTGTACCAGTAGTAACAGGTATAACAGGTGTACCAGTAGTAACAGGTGTACCAGTAGTAACAGGTGTACCAGTAGTAACAGTAGTAACAGTAGTAACAGGTGTAACAGGTATAACAGGTGTACCAGTAGTAACAGGTGTAACAGGTATAACAGGTGTAACAGTAGTAACAGGTGTAACAGGTATAACAGTAGTAACAGTAGTAACAGGTGTACCAGGTATAACAGGTGTACCAGTAGTAACAGGTGTACCAGTAGTAACAGTAGTAACAGGTGTACCAGTAGTAACAGTAGTAACAGTAGTAACAGGTTTAACAGGTGTACCAGTAGTAACAGGTATAACAGGTGTAACAGTAGTAACGGGTGTAACAGGTGTACCAGTAGTAACAGGTATAACAGGTGTAACAGTAGTAACAGATGTAACAGGTGTACCATGTGTACCAGTAGTAACAGGTGTAACATGTCTACCCATAGTAACATGTATAACAGGTGTAACAGGTATAACAGGTGTAACAGGTGTACCAGTAGTAACAGGTGTACCAGTAGTAACAGGTGTAACAGGTATAACAAGTGTAACAGGTGTAACAGGTGTAACAGGAGAAACAGGTGAACCAGTAGTAACAGGTGTACCAGTAGTAACATGTGTACCAGTAGTAACAGGTGTAACAGGTGTACCAGTAGTAGCAGGTGTAACAGGTGTACCAGTAGTAACAGGTGTACCAGTAGTAACATGTGTAACAGGTATAACAAGTGTAACAGGTGTAACAGGTGTAAAAGGAGTAACAGGTGTACCAGTAGTAACAGGTGTACCAGTAGTAACATGTGTACCAGTAGTAACAGGTGTACCAGTAGTAACAGGTGTAACAGGTGTACCAGTAGTAACAGGTGTAACAGGTGTACCAGTAGTAGCAGGTGTAACAGGTGTACCTGTAGTAACAGGTGTAACAGGTGTAACATGTATAACAGGTGTAACAGGTGTAACAGGTGTACCAGTAGTAACATGTGTACCAGTAGTAGCAGGTGTAACATGTGTACCTGTAGTAACAGGTATAACATGTGTAACAGGTGTAACAGGTGTACCAGTAGTAACATGTGTAGCAGGTATTACAGGTGTAACAGGTGTAACAGGTGTACCAGTAGTAACAGGTATAACAGGTATAACAGGTGTAACAGTAGTAACAGGTATAACAGGTATAACAGGTGTACCAGTAGTAACAGGTGTAACATGTGTAACAGGTGTACCAGTAGTAACATGTGTACCAGTAGTAACAGGTGTAACAGGTGTACCAGTAGTAACATGTGTAGCAGGTATAACAGGTATAACAGGTGTAACAGGTGTAACAGTAGTAACAGGTGTACCAGTAGTAACAGGTGTAACAGGTGTAACAGGTGTACCAGTAGTAACATGTGTAGCAGGTATAACAGGTATAACAGGTGTAACAGTAGTAACAGGTGTAACAGGTGTAACAGGTGTAACAGGTGTAACAGTAGTAACAGGTGTACCAGTAGTAACAGGTGTAACAGGTGTAACAGGTGTACCAGTAGTAACATGTGTAGCAGGTATAACAGGTATAACAGGTGTAACAGGTCTAACAGTAGTAACAGGTGTAACAGGTGTACCAGTAGTAGCAGGTGTAACAGGTGTACCTGTAGTAACAGGTGTAACAGGTGTAACAGGTGTAACAGGTGTAACAGGTATAACATATATAGATGCTTTTCATGATCATGGGTCAACTGGAAGAAAATCCATGATAATGCAATGCATTATTGGTTTCCTCAAAAACAAGTATGGAGTTTTGTTTTCATTTTACGAATGATTACCTCTCTTTTCCATCCATCCCTTTCTCCTCTCCTCCTTCAGAATATGACCTGGAGCCTTGTGAAGACCCCGGCGTTCCTCCCTACAGTACCCGTAAGGGGTTACAGTTCGGGGTGGGGGACGCGCTCATCTTCTCCTGTTTCCCTGGTTACCGTCTGGAGGGGCCGGCGAGGGTGACGTGTCTGGGGGGGCGGAGGAGGGTGTGGAGCTCCCCTCTGCCAAGGTGTGTTGGTAGGTGGCCCCGCAATTTCATTTGGTTTTTGCTCCCCCCTCTCCCCCAACCACTAACTCGCCCAATCATGTGTATTATTAAACTAATGCACACCCATCTCATGTGCCCTTACGTAAAACACTCCAACACAACCCACAACCTTAAATATGACCACACAGCCTTATACACTATATAGAGGGGATATTGGAGATATAGAGAGTGGATTATTGAGATATGGAGATATAGAGAGTGGTTTATGGAGATATATAGAGTGGATTATGGAGATATGGAGAAATAGAGAGTGGATTATGGAGATATGGAGATATAGAGAGTGGATTATGGAGATATATAGAGACATATAGAGTGGATTATGGAGATATATAGAGACATATAGAGTGGATTATGGAGATATAGAGAGTGGATTATGGAGATATAGAGAGTGGATTATGGAGATATATAGAGTGGATTATGGAGATATATAGAGAGGATTATGGAGATATAGATAGTGGATTATGGAGATATAGAGAGTAGATTATGGAGATGTATAGAGTGGATTATGGAGATATGGAGATATATAGAGTGGATTATGGAGATATGGAGATATAGAGAGTGGATTATGGAGATATATAGAGACATATAGAGTGGATTATGGAGATATAGAGAGTGGATTATGGAGATATAGGGAGTGGATTATGGAGATATATAGAGTGGATTATGGAGATATATAGAGAGGATTATGGAGATATAGATAGTGGATTATGGAGATATAGAGAGTAGATTATGGAGATATATAGAGTGGATTATGGAGATATGGAGATATATAGAGTGGATTATGGAAATATATAGAGTGGATTATGGAGATATAGAGAGTGGATTATGGAGATATAGAGAGTGGATTATGGAGATATATAGAGTGGATTATGGAGAAATATAGAGTGGATTATGGAGATATGTAGATATATAGAGTGGATTATGGAGATATAGAGAGTGGATTATGGAGATATAGCATGTGGATTATGGAGATATAGAGATTTATAGAGTGGATTATGGAGATATATAGAGTGGATTATGGAGATATATAGAGTGGATTATGGTGATATATAGAGTGGATTATGGAGAAATATAGAGTGGATTATGGAGATATGTAGATATATAGAGTGGATTATGGAGATATAGAGAGTGGATTATGGAGATATAGAGATATATAGAATGGATTATGGAGATATAGAGATATATAGAGTGGATTATGGAGATATAGAGAGTGGATTATGGAGATATAGAGAGTGGATTATGGAGATATAGCATGTGGATTATGGAGATATAGAGATATATAGAGTGGATTATGGTGATATGGAGATAGATAGAGTGGATTATGGAGATATATAGAGATATATAGAGTGGATTATGGAGATATGTAGATATATAGAGTGGATTATGGAGATATAGAGAGTGGATTATGGAGATATAGAGATATATAGAGTGGATTATGGAGATATATAGAGATATATAGAGTGGATTATGGATATATAGAGAGTGGATTATGGAGATATAGAGAGTGGATTATGGAGATATAGCATGTGGATTATGGAGATATGTAGATATATAGAGTGGATTATGGAGATATATAGAGTGGATTATGGAGATATAGCATGTGGATTATGGAGATATGTAGATATATAGAGTGGATTATGGAGATATAGAGAGTGGATTATGGAGATATAGAGAGTGGATTATGGAGATATAGCATGTGGATTATGGAGATATGTAGATATATAGAGTGGATTATGGAGATATAGAGAGTGGATTATGGAGATATATAGAGATATATAGAGTGGATTATGGTGATATGGAGATATATAGAGTGGATTATGGAGATATATAGAGATATATAGAGCGGATTATGGTGATATGGAGATATATAGAGTGGATTATGGAGATATATAGAGATATATAGAGTGGATTATGGAGATATAGAGATATATAGAGTGGATTATGGTGATATGGAGATATATAGAGTGGATTATGGAGATATATAGAGATATATAGAGCGGATTTTGGTGATATGGAGATATGGAGATATATAGAGTGGATTATGGAGATATAGAGAGTGGATTATGGAGATATAGAGAGTGGATTATGGAGATATAGAGAGTGGATTATGGAGATATAGAGAGTGGATTATGGAGATATAGAGAGTGGATTATGGAGATATAGAGAGTGGATTATGGAGATATATAGAGTGGATTATGGAGATATATAGAGATATATAGAGTGGATTATGGAGATATAGAGAGTGGATTATGGAGATATATAGAGATATAGAGTGGATTATGGAGATATAGAGAGTGGATTATGGAGATATAGAGAGTGGATTATGGAGATATAGAGAGTGGATTATGGAGATATAGAGAGTGGATTATGGAGATATAGAGAGTGGATTATGGAGATATAGAGAGTGGATTATGGAGATATATAGAGTGGATTATGGAGATATATAGAGAGGATTATGGAGATATAGATAGTGGATTATGGAGATATAGAGAGTAGATTATGGAGATGTATAGAGTGGATTATGGAGATATGGAGATATATAGAGTGGATTATGGAGATATGGAGATATAGAGAGTGGATTATGGAGATATATAGAGACATATAGAGTGGATTATGGAGATATAGAGAGTGGATTATGGAGATATAGGGAGTGGATTATGGAGATATATAGAGTGGATTATGGAGATATATAGAGAGGATTATGGAGATATAGATAGTGGATTATGGAGATATAGAGAGTGGATTATGGAGATATGGAGATATATAGAGTGGATTATGGAAATATATAGAGTGGATTATGGAGATATAGAGAGTGGATTATGGAGATATAGAGAGTGGATTATGGAGATATATAGAGTGGATTATGGTGATATATAGAGTGGATTATGGAGAAATATAGAGTGGATTATGGAGATATGTAGATATATAGAGTGGATTATGGAGATATAGAGAGTGGATTATGGAGATAAAGCATGTGGATTATGGAGATATAGAGATTTATAGAGTGGATTATGGAGATATATAGAGTGGATTATGGAGATATATAGAGTGGATTATGGAGAAATATAGAGTGGATTATGGAGATATGTAGATATATAGAGTGGATTATGGAGATATAGAGAGTGGATTATGGAGATATAGAGATATATAGAGTGGATTATGGAGATATAGAGATATATAGAGTGGATTATGGAGATATAGAGAGTGGATTATGGAGATATAGAGAGTGGATTATGGAGATATAGCATGTGGATTATGGAGATATAGAGATATATAGAGTGGATTATGGTGATATGGAGATAGATAGAGTGGATTATGGAGATATATAGAGATATATAGAGTGGATTATGGAGATATGTAGATATATAGAGTGGATTATGGAGATATAGAGAGTGGATTATGGAGATATAGAGATATATAGAGTGGATTATGGAGATATATAGAGATATATAGAGTGGATTATGGAGATATAGAGAGTGGATTATGGAGATATAGAGAGTGGATTATGGAGATATAGCATGTGGATTATGGAGATATGTAGATATATAGAGTGGATTATGGAGATATAGAGAGTGGATTATGGAGATATAGAGATATATAGAGTGGATTATGGAGATATATAGAGTGGATTATGGAGATATAGCATGTGGATTATGGAGATATGTAGATATATAGAGTGGATTATGGAGATATAGAGAGTGGATTATGGAGATATAGAGAGTGGATTATGGAGATATAGCATGTGGATTATGGAGATATGTAGATATATAGAGTGGATTATGGAGATATATAGAGTGGATTATGGAGATATATAGAGATATATAGAGTGGATTATGGTGATATGGAGATATATAGAGTGGATTATGGAGATATATAGAGATATATAGAGTGGATTATGGAGATATAGAGATATATAGAGTGGATTATGGAGATATATAGAGATATATAGAGCGGATTATGGTGATATGGAGATATATAGAGTGGATTATGGAGATATATAGAGATATATAGAGTGGATTATGGAGATATGGAGATATATAGAGTGGATTATGGAGATATATAGAGATATATAGAGTGGATTATGGAGATATATAGAGATATATAGAGTGGATTATGGAGATATGGAGATATATAGAGTGGATTATGGAGATATGGAGATATATAGAGTGGATTATGGATATATATAGAGATATATAGAGTGGATTATGGTGATATGGAGATAGATAGAGTGGATTATGGTGATATAGAGATATATAGAGTGGATTATGGAGATATATAGAGATATATAGAGTGGATTATGGAGATATATAGAGATATATAGAGTGGATTATGGAGATATGGAGATATATAGAGTGGATTATGGAGATATGGAGATATATAGAGTGGATTATGGATATATATAGAGATATATAGAGTGGATTATGGTGATATGGAGATATATAGAGTGGATTATGGAGATATGGAGACATATAGAGTGGATTATGGTGATATAGAGATATATAGAGTGGATTATGGAGATACTCAGATTTTTTAAAATATTTTTAATCCTCATCAATCTACACACAATATACCATAATGACAAAGCAAAAACAGTTTTTTTGAATATTTGCAAATCTATTAACTATACAAAACAGAAATAACTTATTTACATAAGTATTCAGACCCTTTGCTATGAGACTCAATATTGAGCTCAGATGCATTCGATTTCCATTGATCATCCTTGAGATGTTTCCACAACTTGATTGGAGTCCATCTGTGGTAAATTCAATTGATTGGACATGATGTGGAAAGGCACACACCTGTCTATATAAGGTCCCACAGTTGACAGTGCATGTCAGAGATAAAACCAAGCCATGAGGTCGAAATAATTGTCCGTAGAGCTCCAAGACAGGATTGTGTCGAGGCACAGATCTGAATGCCAGCGTCACATCTGGAGGAAACCTGGCACCATCCCTATACGGTTAAGCATGGTGGTAGCATCATGCTGTGGGGATGTTTTTCGGGGACAGGGAGACTAGTCAGGATCGAGGGAAAGCTGAACGGAGCAAAGTACAGAGAGATCCTTGATGACAACCTGCTCCAGAGTGCTCAGGGCCTCAGACTGGGGTGAAGGTTCACCTTCCAACAGGACAATGACCCTAAGAACACAGCCAAGACAATGAAGGAGTGGCTTCGGGACAAGTCTCTGAATGTCCTTGAGTGGCCCAGCCAGAGCCCGGACTTGAACCCGATCGAACATCTCTGGAGAGACCTGAAAATAGCTGTGCAGCGACGCTCCCCATCCACCCTGACAGAGCTTGAGAGGATCTGCAATGAAGAATGGGAGAAACTCCCCAAATACAGGTGTGCCAAGCTGGTAGCATCACACCCAATAAGACTCGAGGCTGTAATCGCTGCCAAAAGGTGCTTCAATAAAGGACTGAGTAAAGGGTCTGAATTCTTATGTAAATGTAACATATGTAACATATTTTGTTACATTCAGGGTCAGGGAAGGCAGATTCAGGGTCAGGGAAGGCAGATTCAGGGTCAGGGCAGGCAGATTCAGGGTCAGGGCAAGCAGATTCAGGGTCATGGCAGGCAGATTCAGGGTCAGGGCATTCAGATTCAGGGTCAGGGAAGGCAGATTCAGGGTCAGGGCAGGCAGATTCAGGGTCAGGGCAGGCAGATTCAGATTCAGGGCAGGATAATTCAAGGTCAGGGCAGACAGATTCAAGGTCAGGGCAGACAGATTCAAGGTCAGGGCAGACAGATTCAAGGTCAGGGCAGACAGATTCAAGGTCAGGGCAGACAGATTCAAGGTCAGGGCAGACAAATTCAGGGTCAGGGCAGGATGATCGGACAGGTGGGAAAGTAGTCCAGAGTCAGGCAGGGGTCAAAACCAGGAAGACGATCAAAAGGAGTACGGGGAAAAACACGCTGGTTGACTTGACTAACATACAGGACAAACTGGCACAGATAGACAGGAACCACAGGGATAAATACACTGGCACAGAGAGACAGGAACCACTGGGATAAATACACTGGCACAGAGAGACAGGAAACACAGGGATAAATACACTGGTACAGAGAGACAGGAAACACAGGGATAAATGCACTGGTACAGAGAGACAGGAAACACAGGGATAAATACACTGGTACAGAGAGACAGGAAACACAGGGATAAATACACTGGTACAGAGAGACAGGAAACACAGGGATAAATACACTGGTACAGAGAGACAGGAAACACAGGGATAAATACACTGGTACAGAGAGACAGGAAACACAGGGATAAATACACTGGCACAGAGAGACAGGAAACACAGAGATAAATACACTGGTACAGGGAGACAGGAAACACAGGGATAAATACACTGGTACAGAGAGACAGGAAACACAGGGATAAATACACTGGTACAGAGAAACAGGAAACACAGGGATAAATACACTGGTACAGAGAGACAGGAAACACAGGGATAAATACACTGGTACAGAGAGACAGGAAACACAGGGATAAATACACTGGTACAGAGAGACAGGAAACACAGGGATAAATACACTGGTACAGAGAGACAGGAAACACAGGGATAAATACACTGGTACAGAGAGACAGGAAACAGAGATAAATACACTGTGGAAAACAAGCAACACCTGGAGGGGTTGGAGACAATCACAAGAACAGGTGAAACAGATCAGGGTGTGACAATTATAGGGTATAGTGTGTAGATCGTTGAGGAGAATAAAAAAAAAAGAATTAATTTTAGAATAAGTCCGTAACGTAACCAAATGTGGAAAAAGTTTAAGGGGTCTGAATATTTTCCTGAATGCTCTGTATGTCTAATGGACAAGTGGTTGTAAATGTTTTAATCATGTGAATGTCTAATGTTGTAAATAATAGATAATTCAAATCTGACCTAACAAGGTCTGAAGTTGTGGTTCTAATTAATTCCACTCACCTGTCGTCCCAGGTCTAAATCAGTCCCTGATTAGAGGGGAATCACCCACCTGTCGTCCCAGGTCTAAATCAGTCCCTGATTAGAGGGGAATCACCCACCTGTTGTCCCAGGTCTAAATCAGTCCCTGATTAGAGGGGAATCACCCACCTGTCGTCCCAGGTCTAAATCAGTCCCTGATTAGAGGAGAGGAATGAAAACAAGCAATTGAAACTGGCTTTTAAGGTCCAGAGTTGAATTGAAGACAAACATAGTATTAAAATGAGCACTAATTCATTCTTAGAGTGTAACTATAAACTATGTTTAACTAACTGGAGAGCCAGCTGAATCATACCAAAAAGGAAAAGAACTCAAATTGTGATAACAAAATGTAGAAATGTCTCACAGTTGCAGTATGAAATGGTTCACAGTGGCTAACCTTAGAGAGTAATTTGTCTCAATGTAATTTTTTTTGTCATTCCAGTTGAAGGAAAGTAATTAAGTTGTGTGTGTTTTCTGCTATCTGCTTCTTAAAAAAAATGTTTTTCTTTAGACTTTGTTTGTGGGAGAAGCAGTCAGGCCATTTCTACATGAATATAAATGTAGATTTCGACAGTTACTTGGATGGGTTTTCAGTTGTCCTTTTGTATTGGAGTGGTTTTCTGTCTACAGAGACTCTGTATTTATGTTCAATTTTGATCAAAATAGAATGAATAGAAGGGACACAGATACTCTGAACTCAATTATAACAAGTCAGAGGTGATCATCTCTCCTACATTATCCTCTCCGCTGCATGTCTCCATAGAACCATGTATAAGTACAAATACTAGATGCTATTGGTGAGTGGGGATTGACCTCTCCTGTTCTCTCTTTCTCTGTGTCTCTGTCTCTCTCTCTCTCTCTCTCTCTCTCTCTCTCTCTCGCTCTTTCTCTCTCGCTCCCTTGCTCTTTCTCTCTCTCCCTCTCTCTCTCTCTCTCTCACTCTCTCTCTCTCTCTCTCCCTCTTGCTCTCTCTCTCTCTCTCTCTCTCTCTCTCTCTCCCTCTCTCTCTCTCTCTCTCTCTCTCTCTCTCTCCCTCTTGCTCTCTCTGTCCCTCTTGCTCTCTCTCTCTCTCTCTCCCTCTTGCTCCTGCTCTCTCTCTCTCTCTCTCCCTCTTGCTCTCTCTCCCTCTCTCTCTTTCCCGCTCTCTCCCTCTTGTTCTCTCTCTCTCTCTCTCTCTCTCTCTCTCTCTCTCTCTCTCTCTCTCTCTCTCTCTCCTAGCTGAGTGTGGATCCTCAGTGACTGGCATGCAGGGAG